>NC_023755.2:14715486-14746548 GCF_000499845.2 Phaseolus vulgaris | reverse complement strand
GTGATTATTATTCGAAGTTGAGGTGATTCGAAGCAGTTAAGTCAAAGGTCGTGCCTACAGTTTTCCTAAGTCTTTTCTTTGGAATTAAGCAAGCAAGGAAAGTTGAAGCAGTTAAAGAAGTCATAAGAGGAAAAACGTAGACTTTGTCATTAACAGTGAATATCAGTTCAAAACATATATACGAAAGGACATAAAGTCTATTACAAGTTATAATGCAAGGGAGAGTATGAAAGCGATGGATGAATTAAATTGATCAGTCTTCGGCGGGCACCACTTTTCCATCCACCACTTCATTATCCAGCGACACCATGCTGAGATCCAGGTCGGGGAACAAGCAGGCAAATTGTTCCCGTGCAGCTTCGAATCCAACAGCCAGAATTTTAGCAGAGTTTAGCTTGAGTTCTTCAATCTGCTTCTGAAGTTCCTCAATCCGCTTCTTGAGATCTTCAGTTTGCTCTTTCAGCTCCTTATTCTGTTGCTCCAGCTCTTCAACCTGCTTCTTGAGTTGTTCATTGGTCTCGTGAGCCTGGAGAAGGTCTTCAGCAACCTTCTTGGATTCCGCTTGCACTTGGGCCAATTCAGCAGTTACCTTTCCCTTCTCTTCGTTGGCCTTGGCGAGATCAGCTATGGCGTCGTCCCTTGCCTTTTCCACCTGCCCAAGGAGGGTCTCCCGCTCGGCTGACCTTTTCTCTAGTTTCTGCACCTTGGCGGCGTCGGCCTTTATGAGAGCCTCCAGGTCAGCCACCTTGACGCGGTAAGGCACAATCTTGCTCTCTAGTTCGATCTTTTCTTGAGCAAGTTGTTGCACTTTGTGGCGGAGATCAGTGGCCTCTTTGCGCGCCAACCTGAGCTCGGTGCTCATTGCGTCCTCCACTCGGGAGTGTTCAATCTCCGCCAGCGTCAAGTTGAAAGACAACTTCTCCACCTCAACCCTCATGGTGCTGTTCTCTGTCTTGAGGTTGAAGAGGTCGTCTTGGAGCCTCCTAGTAGAGCTTTCCACAGCTCTGGTGATGATGGCAGGGATGTCTTCTGCTATTGTCTTTAGCTTAGCAGATAGAGGCTCTCACATCCTCGTGACCTCAAGGGGGAGGTTTGCTGCTTGTAGAGGCACTAGAGGCGCTATGGGGGCCTGTTGTGGGTTTTCGTCGCCACCTTCCTTAGCTGGTTCTTCAGCGGGCACTTCTCGGCGTGGTGACGACATCGGGGATTCAGTGATCAGAATCGGTGAGGTATGAGCGACCTCATCCCCGATTGGAGCAACCTCTGCGGCTGAGGCATTTGAAGGGGGACCCCCTCCCGCTGATACATGTGGCGTGGAGGCGCTCGAGGGGTCCTCCATGAAGTTTGGCTCTTGGGCCTCAACCGCGGGTGGCGCAGTGGCCAGCGGGATCGCTTGGACTGGTGAAACAGGAGCTTGTGGGGGTGGCGATGATGGAGGAGGAGCAGGTGTGGATGGTGGCGTTGACGAGGGAAGAGGGGGTGGTGCAGGTGGTGAAGAAGGTGCCACCCTCTTCCTCTTTGTAACGAGGCCATCCTCGGTGACCTCATCATCTTCTTCCTCATCCTCTTGGACTATCTGGGGAGCTTTCCTCTTAGCCCTCTTGAGGACAAGTTTCTTCCGCTGGGCGGCGGGTTGGACGTCGGAGGGTGCTGGGCCCTTAGGTGGCGATCGGCCCTGAGTGGCGGCGATCTCCACCATAGAGTTTGGCACTGTTTGAGAGCCCGTCGCCAGCCCGTGGGTTCGGGCGAGCGCCCTCAATTCAGCGAGCATGCCCTTACCCAACATGTTATCTGCATGGAACGAAAATGCATGGGTTAACTCAAGGAGAAAATAAGTGCACAAGGCAGTATGCAGCAAAGCAGATGATCGGTGCAGGAAAAATAAAACCAAAGTCTTGCGCATAACGCACAAGACGCCCAGAAACAGTCAAATAGAAGCAGTATTAAAACAGCAGTTTAAATGTTCTAACCTATTCGAATTTCGAGTTGGTCCTCGTAGAATTCGAAGCATATCAGGGTGGTGGTAAGGAAAGTGATGTTGGCATCCGCGACCCTTTTCCAGAAAAGGCAGAGATCTCGGTCCAACGCTCCCATGCTGTCAGGACTTCTGGGTCTCCTGAAGCAGCTCTTGGACTCTTTCTTCCCCTTGTCCACCCAATACAAAGGGAAGCCGTTGAGTAGGGAGTCGTCCTTGTCGTTGGGGCGCACTTGGACGAACTTCCCTTTCCAGTCCTTATAGGATTGCTGGAAGATGGAGAAGATCGACCTCCCAGCAATCGCATTCAAGCTAATCCACAGGCGGTCTCCTGGGTGCTTGGCTTCGAAGAGGAATAAAAATACGTCCACGGATGCGGGCAACCCCAGATTGTCGCACATCACTTGGAACGCTCGCACGAACGCCCAGCTGTTGGGATGGAGCTGGGCGGCGGCGATGTTAAGCTCGGTAAGGAGCTCCCTTTCGAAACGGGTGAAAGGGAACTTGAGCTTCACCTTCTTGAATAAGGTCGTGTAGACGAAGCAGAAGGGCCCGTCAGCACTCACCTTGTCATCAGCACAAACAGGCAGATCGGGGGGGCAAGGTAGCACTATCATCTTTTCTTCGTGCTCCTTATGAAATGATTGATGAAGCTCATCCCCCTTAGTCAGCCGCAAAACTGCTCCCGCAGTGTTCACAGAAGATGTCTCCCTCAGAAGGGTCGAGTTGGCCCAGGGATACAAGGTTTTGAAGTCTGGCAAGGGAACGGGGGCTCCTCCGGCGATAGGTGGAGTCGCCTGGGCCAGGTTAGGGCGGGAAGACGCAGGCCTCTCAGCCTGGGAAGATGAAGTGCCACGAACTCGTGGTTGGTCGTGTGCTTGAGAAGGGGGGTTTCTTGATGAAGGAGGAGGATTCGGGGTGATCTTTGTGCGAGTCATTGTTGTAGCTGCAAAGAAAGAAGAAAAGGAAAAATGATCAGGGGTTACAAAGGCTGACTCGATCATGGAAGGAAGGTGAAAAACGAACGAACGTAGGTTCGTTGCGATGATTGACGAAGCCCTAAGTTACGTAGGAGGAGAAATGGAAAAAGCAACCCACAGCGTATGCACCAGGCAGTTACAGGATGATGCGAATCGGTTAAAATGCAAGAAAAACCAGCAGAAGAAGGAAAGTAGGTACCTTTTGATGATCAGAAAGACGATGAAGGTTGATGGTGATTCAGAATGTTGGAGAGCGCTAAGAGTTTTCTGCAGAAGAAGGTTAGAGCGTTCGTGAATGCGAGGGAAAGTGATGGAACAGTGTTGAGTGAAAATGGGTTTAAGAGTTTTTTCGAAAATGGGTTTGGGAAGCGCAAACGATAACTGAAGGTAACCGTTGATGAAGCCACGTGTCGAGTGATGGACGAGGGGTTCGGTGGAGCGTCAGAGCAGCAGAAAGTACAACCGCTTGGAATTCTGCGTCAGTGCCACGTAGACCGGTGTTGACGTGACTCTTTCAGTCTTTTCGCTGGACAAGTCTTCGCTTAAGACTGGGGGGCTTGTGTACCGCCCTGGTAGTCGGAAGTGATGACGTGGCGTCAAGCTACAGTATAGGCATGTTGACAAGGCGCCAAGTTGGCAGAAAGGAAGGAAGTCGGGGGGGGGGGGCTTGTGAAGTCGCCAGTTATTAAGTTGGCGTGTTCCGACCTCCAGCATACCAGAATCGGCGATCACCGGGTTAAAGATGAAGTCGCCAAATGTAAATTCAGGCGACCTTGAGATTGGAGATCGCCAGAGAAAGCACATCGCCAGAAATGAAGGTGGTGCAGATTATGAAGGCGGCCGGCGAGACCACAGGGAAGGTGTACGAAGGCACCCTAACTCGCCAGTTCCAGTAGAGATCGCACTCCCAAGTTGGCTATGTACTGGGCAGTACCATGCATAGGTAACTTAGCAAAACGAGAGTAGAAGCAGCGCCCAAGTCAAGGAGGCTCCAGATGATGGCACGTGTACAGTTGGATGCGAGCCACGTGTCCAAGTCTGTAACTGCCAGGAGAGAGAAAGTAACCAGGTATATAAGAGTTCTCAACGAACTTTCTGAGGTACGCACGTTCAGAATATACTCTTTACGTTTGCGAGTTATAGAGCTTACTGTGAGAGAGGATTTGCAGGGTTCTTGTTCTCTTAGTATTTGGTGATTCGGTCACTGACTTGGGCGTTGGAGTGCGATCGGCCGCAGCGGCGCCGCTCTGTTTCTTTTGCAGGTTCTTGAGGTGGATCTCGTAGAGGAACGGAGGTTTGAAGCGGTGCACACGTCGATCCTTTGACGAGGCAGTTTCCAGCGTTCTGGTCAACAGGCAGTTTCAACATGCATAATTGAATTAGTTTAAGTATATTATTAAATGCAAGTAAAAACAGCTAAGAATGTTTGTACCCGAAAGTAGCAGGTACACAGTAAAACAAATTATTGTTGAATGATATTATTTTTGTTGAAGATTATATTCTTCTGGATGTTGAGATTATTTTCTCAATGATGAAAATTGTTGAAGGAATGTCTATAAAAGGGGTTTGAGACCCTAGGTAAAGGTAAGCTTTTATGAATACTTTAGACTGAAGCAATTTTATAGTTTGAATGCTCTCATTGACTTGATCGTCGGAGTGTGATCAACAAGTGGAGCCCCCTTTGTCCCAGTGGAGCAGCGTTTCGGAGCACGAAGTGGAGACCAGTCAAAGCGGAGCTCAACTCAGAGACCGACCGAAGTCAGCCGGCGAGAGCAAGCATATAAAATATGAGAAGGAGTGAGATAACCTTGCGGACTAGCAATATGTAGAATCTTCTTATTACTCACAAGCTTAGTGATACCTCTACTAAGAACTTCCTCTACAAGACAGAAAAGTAAAGGAGACAAAGGATCACCTTGTTTGACACCTCTACTACAAGGAAAAAAAGCCATCAAACTGCCATTTATTATGATATAAAACATAGTTGAACGGAGAATTGTACTAATCCAACCGACGAGAAAGGGGTGAAATTTCCTACCTTGCACAAACCCATATTGATAGGAGAAATGATTCTAGCAGCCACAAGCGCAAGCCTATTCAACAGTATCTTGGAAATAATCTTAAATTTGAAATTAGCAACAACAATTGTCTTGTAATCTTTAATGGAGTTAGCACCCTAAATCTTAGGAATAAGAGATACCACATGATTGTTCATTCCAAAGAGAACCTAGTTTTGTTTAAAAAACTGTTGAACAACATTGCAAACATCTGTCCCAATAATTTCCCAACAAGAATGATAGAAAACACCACCAAAACCATCAGAACCAGGAGCACTATTACCATTAAGATTAGAAACAACATTCTTGATTTCTAAAATATCAGCACATTTAATCAACATCATATTCTCTTCAGAGGAAACCATCTTATAAATATAAGTACTAATAAAATTTTCCATATTACTTATATCCAGAACATTAGAAATAGACTCAGCATAAATATTTTTATAGAAGTTATACCGACCAGTCCTCGGGCGTCGTTGATCGCTAGCAATGATGGGGCCATGTAAGTTGGGTCCCACGAGCGGTGTGGACCACTGTCTCGCAAGGCACAGGAGCCAAAGTGTCGAAGAGTGGTCAGGCGTCAATCACCAGGATGTACTGATGTGTCCTCGGCAATATAGCGAGGGCGATGAGACATCGGACATCGGACATCGATGACTCAAACAGCAGAGCTGGGCCATGAGAGGTGGATCCTAGAGCACACACCAGTTATAAGTTACGGAGAAGCCTAGATCACGAGGGTTCATGCGTGCGGTGTGGATGACGCGTTCAGGCGTAACACAAGTAAAGAGCCACTGGAAGAGATATGACCCGTGAGGGTCACGTTCCAGGGGTAAGCTGCATGCATGGCACGTGAACAACTAGGGCACTCGCAGGACGAATGGCCCCAAAGATCAGGTGCACTAGTTGGTACCCAGGTGGTCATCCCGTCAGAGGTTGCACTCCAGTAAGGTTGCCTTACGCGCTAGATTGCCCTAAGAGTGGGTGATAGCGGCGCTAACGCACACTCTCAGTAACCCTAATTGCGGTTAGTGGAAACTGTGGAAACCATAGAGTATATAAAGGGCAGTAACAAACCTAATAAGGTATGCAAGTTTTATGCAGCTTTTACTCTGACACACACAGATTACAGAAGGAGCTTTTTACAGCTTAGATTTGGTGTTTCCTAGCCCTATACTAACTTGAGCGTCAGAGTGCAAACGGCCTCTAAGGCGCCCTTTGTCTTTGCATTTTCAGGTGTTTGATCGAAGAAAGGCATGAACGAAGGCAAGGACAATTGGGCGTGTGATCGTCGTAGACGTACGAAGGCAATTGAGTCAACCGACAGGTACAAAAGTCCAAAATATGGTCCTCAATGAGTTTAAATCCTCAATAACCTCATTATGCAAACAATGAATCCCACTAGAATTATTTATCCTCTTGAGCACAACATGGAAAAAAAGCAGTATTTCAATTCCCATCTTTAAACCATAGCGTCTTAGCCCTTTCTTTTCCAGAAAAAATATTGACAGTGAAGACCATGATCAAGCCCGTCTTTAGTAATATTTTTTTGACAGAGAAGCCCATCAATATCACACAAACTAGCAGTCTCTAGTTTTTGTTGGAAGTCAAGGAGGAAACCCTACTAGAGAAGAACTACATTGTGAACATTACCAAAAAAAAATTTATTTCAGTCTTGGAGCTTAATTTTCAACATTTTTAATTTATGTTGCAAAATAAACATATGACAATCAACAATCTTATTAGCCCAAGAATCATGAATAAAATTCATATATGAAGTGTCCTGAAGCCACATAGAAAAGAAACGAAAAAATTGCTAACCTTCCTTAAAGAACTACTAGCAAAACTAGCAAGAATAGGGGAATGGTCAGAACAATTTTTAACAAGAACCTGATAAGTACAAGAATCCCATTCATCAAGACACACTCCATTACATAAAGCCTTATGCAGTCTTTTATGAATTCTATGCAAGCATTTCCTTCCATTACACCAAGTATAACAAGGTTCAGTAAAAGGCATACAAGAAAGATCATTAGTATTAATCCAATGAAGGAATTCATTACAAGAAACCCGATTAGGAGTCACCCTCCCTTTGCAATCATCCGCCGAGAGCAGAACATTAAAATCTCCCAGAATACACCAAGGCCCTGTGAAGAAACTAAAATCCCTCCATAAAAACTTTCTAACCAAGTATGTGGTAGCACCATAAACACTGATAAAGCTAAAGCACTTATCATGCAGAAGGTGATGGAAGAGGCCCAAGCACAAGCCCACATGCAAGCCCACCAAAGGGTAGATTTGGGCCAACCCTAGAGTTATGGCCAAGAGGATCCAATAAGACGTTCTTTTACATGTTCAAATGCCATAAACTCTAGTGTAGAGTAGACTTTAATTTCTTGTCAAAATTAGCATAGGAACTTTATTTGTAATTTTTCTTAGAATTAATTTTGGCACCTAAAACACCAACCTAAGTAAACTTAGAGTTTCTAAAAAAACCTCTAAATTTACCAAGGCCGGTCTAGAAAGCCCATGGAGGGGGTGAGCATACAAACTAGACACACCCCTCCCCATGTGCTCTTTTAGGCTCCACTTTTGGGAGGAAATTAATTTGAATTTCCCTCCACTTTCCTTTGAATTTCCAGCCCTCTAAACACTATAAATTGAGGTGCTTGGCTCTCATTTTGCAAGATTAAATTGAGTATTGTTATGCTGCCAAACTTGAGCCATACTTTACTCCCTTGCCTAAGATTTAGGTCTTAATCTTCAATCCTTTCACCTACCAAAGGGGGCTGGCCGAACCTCCCTCAATTTCCCTACTCTCAATCACCTCAAAGGCCTTGTTCCATCAACAAACCACAAAGCTTCCGCAAACCACCCAAAATTCACAAAAGAGAAGAGCTCAATGCCATCAGAAGGCAAGTTACAAAAATAAATTGATCATTAACCAATAAATTTTGGACAAGATTTGGAACTGACAAACACCAAAGCTTAGCAATTTTATTAATAATAGGAGACCTAACACCAAATGCATATTAACATATTTGAAAAGGACATCGAAAGCATCAGTGTACGACATCATAGATTCAACAAGAAAAACAAGGAGGGGTTCATGTAGTTGAAGAAAACTAATCAACATCTTCATAGTTTTGTAGTTTCCACCTCCTCTAACATTCTAGAAAAATGAAGAGACCTTCACTGTGACATTGTAGAAAGAACTGCCTTAGCAGTTTTTTTTGAATTTACCAGTCCCCTCAGGTGGTGTCCCTGGTTTTCGTTTAGTGAGAACAACTTCCTCCCCAGTATCACTAGCATGCTCCTTGATCTCATTAGGATCCACCCAAAATTTGGAGAGGACCTAATTTCCAATAGTTATATGTTCATAATTAAATTGAACAATGGCACTCAAAATAATTGGCGCACAATAAAATGAGCACCTCCCGCATCTGTAGTTTCCAAACCCTCAAGAGAGGAAAAATGATTTTGCAGGACCAACATATCATTATCTGCGAATAGTGCTTTAACATCCTCAAGTGATTTATCCTTTTGAGGAGAGGTATGACGTGACGAAGATATTACAACCACAGTAGCAACATGATGACCATCAATAGGAGTTGTAACTGGTGCTTTAGCATCCCCAAGTGATTTAACCTTCTGAGGAGAGGTATGACACGACAGAGATGGTACAACCAAAGTAGAAGAGACCTCCACATGATGACCATCAATAGGAGTCGAAACTGAATCTACTACAAGTTGTGACTCTGAGCCCTTTGCTTGCATAACAGCCGGTGAATTCCTTACCATCCCCGATTTTGAAACCCTAACTCTATCATAATTGGGAGTGAACAACCCTTGCCTGGGTGAGGACATATCATGATCTGAGGCATCCTCGAGAGGAGGAATATCTGCAAAATCATCCTCCCCTCCATCTCTTTCATAAAAAACAAGGTGACCCAATAATGACCCTGCATTAGCCCTACTGAGAGCATTAGTTTCTTCCATAAGCTTCGATTGCAGATCTTTCTTTCGATACTTTTTATGTTGTTTAGGAATCGCGATTTTCCCCTGTTCCCGTCCATCAGGAGTTGTCTTCTGAGAAGGCTTATGTTGAGGTCCAGGAGCACGACCCTGATGATTAATCACACGACACTGAGCAAGCTCATGCTCAATCATCTTATAGTGAGAGCAAAATGGAGGGAGCCATTCATATTCCATGTCGGCTACAAAAGCAAGGTCTGAACGTTTGATGACTTTCTACGGAAAGTGCATCGCGTTGTTAGAAGTAATAATTGTCCCTAAGAATGGATATCGACCCCATAAGGAACAATTGAATTGTAAAGTAAAAAATTCGCTAAATATAAAGACAGAATAATAAAAAGTGTGTTGAAATTGAATGAGTTGGCTATGATCAATAAGAAAATAGACAAAGAATTTGGTTGCTTCAAGTTGGAATAATAAGGATTAGGTTTCATCTTTCTTACTCTCTTGTATTTTGATTAGCATGTTCATATTAAGTTCTTTAATTGAAAAGTTCTTAAGAATGTTTCCTAAATATCAATTTCTCGCATATTTATAAAAACAACTTAGAATCACACTCAGACGTTAATGGCAATTAACATTTCAAGTATATTTCTAGCACTCAAATATGTTAAGTATTGTTGTTTAGGTTATAACCCTAAAAATACCTCTCGGTTAGATTTAAGATTCTCAAACTATTACAACGATTTAGAAGTAAAACAACAATATCAATAATCAATCAAGAACATAATATTAAATATTTAAATATCACCTTAATACATAAGAGTTCGAACAGATTACTCCCAAACCCAAAGGGTAGAATTAGGCATGCATACTTCTAGCACCTTCCATTCACCCAATTGGTTACAATTCACTTAATGATATTTTCCTCTCAATCTGGCCCCTTAGGGTTGAGCCTCTAGCCCCCTATTTAATTTAATTTTCTAGGGTTAGGTTGCTTCCTGTGTCACGCTGATGGGCTAAGTGATAAAACATAAAAATAGCCTAATTAATCTGACGCATTCTCATTGCTAAGTTGGACTTTTTTCTCTTTCTCTTGTGCATTTTGGGCCTTCCAACTTTGTTGGCTGAGAATTGGCCAATTTGTCTGTCTACAATTTATGCAATTTGTTTTGCTATCTATCCTATTTGGGTCTCCATACTCCTAATTGTGGCCATGTTATTGTCCTGCGTGCTCACAATCTTTGACAAAACATCTTCAACTTTACTCATTCTATCAGGATGGATGGATAATTGGATTGATGTGGTTGTTGGAAAGGCCCTTGCCTGTTAGATGAATTATAGTCTTGTTTCCACCCAAAATTTTGAATTTGATTATTTTTCCAACGTTGAGAATAATTGTTAGAAAAACGGGCCTTCCTTGATTGCCCATATAATTCTCAGCTTCAGGTGAGTTGATCTGATAAGAACAGTGACCATTAGGATGATCACCTCCATAAAAATCACACCTGATATGTATATTCTGACTTTGGGATGATTGAATAACATGCAACTTTTGGGGTAGTTTGGTCATCTGTGTGGTCAATTGCTCAAGCTGTTATGTCAGAATTTTGTTTTGAGCCAACAATGCATCTACAGTATTTAGTTCCAATAATCCTCTCTTTTGAAGACCTTGTCTGTCATGTTAAGCTTGATAGTTAGTTGTGGCCAAAGATTCAAAAATCGTCGTTGCTTGATCTGCATCAACAAGCATCATTGTGCCACCAGCTGCGGCATCTAGGAGCATATTCGCATCAGACCAGAGGCCATTAATAAATATGCTCAATTGAGCAATTTCGTCAAACCCATGATTTTGGCATTTTCTCAGTATCATCTTGAATCTCTGCCATGTCTCACAGAAAGATACCTCTGCTCATTGTCTAAACATAGAGATTTCAGACATCACTTTAATGTAGCAGGAAATTGGGAAAAATCTTTGTAAAAAATTTTCCTCCACACCCTTCCAACTGGTCACACTCTGATTAGGATGTGATTTAAGCCATTCCTTCACTTTCCCTGCCAAAGAAAAAGGAAATAGACCCATATATATACTTTCCAATCAACTGACGGAAAAATCATATGTCCCACCAATTCATAAAAATTAGCCAAGTGTGTATGGGGATCCTCATGTGGGTGAGGAATGCTGACAAGGTCCTATTAGTAGCAGGTATTGCGATACTAGAAAAGTGTCTAGGTCATTGATGAATGATGTAGTCTCCAAGAGTTTTCTTAGGAGGTGGTGCTTCCTCCGCCGCCATGTTGCTCTCCTCCTGAAATATGTGATTAGAAAGAGAAGAAGTCCTTGAAGAGTCTTCTCTAATATCTTCTTGATTCTTGTTTATCTTTACTTTTTAGTTTCTTCTAGCTATCTTCTCAATTTCTGCTTCAAATAACAATTGGTCTTTTGAAATTCGACCCCTCAATATCATATAAAACCAACTAATGCAAGAGTTAGCAAGAAAAATTCACAAGCAGTAACTACTGAAAATTTATATTTTATATTTTGTTGTTTTTTTTTTTTGAAAATTCAAAAATAAACAAAAATTTAAATAGCTAACTAAAATAAAATCAATAACTGCCTAAACTACAAATTAAAATTTAAGGATAAAATAAAACAAAAACAAAATAGAATAAAACAAATGATGCTAAGAGAAAATATAACAAAAATATTCAAAAAAGAAAAAAATATAAATAAAATAAAAACTTACTTATAATAAAAACTAAAGAAAAAATAAGAGAAAAAAATAAAAACAAAAAATAACGTACTTAGAAATAAAAAATAAATACTAGGAATTAAATAAAAACAAAATAAAATAAAGCTAAAACAAAATAAAACTGACAACTATAATTATAACAACTAACTAAAATACTTTAAAGATAGTAAACTTACGTAAAATTAAGAACTAAAATAAAATAAAATATAACAAAAAAAAAATTAAAAGAAAAATCAAAATAAATATGAAAATAATAAAAACAAATTAAAGAAATTAAAAGAAAGAAGAATTAAAACAATAAAAACAGAACAACAAATCACTAAAAATAAATAGAATAAAAATAAATCAAAATAATTAAAATATTAACAATATTTAGGAAACTATACTCAACAAATCAAACCTGTTTCCCGACAACGGCACCAAAAAGTTGATGAATTTCTACTGCAAGTGCACCGCGTTGTCAAAAATAATAATTGTCCCTAAGGATAGATATCGATTCCAATTGAATTATCAAGTACGAAATTCGCTAAATATAAATACAGAATAATAAAAAGTGTGTTGAAATTGGATGAGCTGGTTATGATTAGAAATTTCGTTTATATGGATTTCTCGCATATAAAAATCTTAAGAACCCTAAAAATACCTCTCGTATTATTTATAACTATTATTTATGCCTATTTTTTATTATTATT
Source organism: Phaseolus vulgaris (assembly GCF_000499845.2). NCBI lineage: Eukaryota > Viridiplantae > Streptophyta > Magnoliopsida > Fabales > Fabaceae > Phaseolus > Phaseolus vulgaris. Next base: position 14,734,113 of record NC_023755.2, on the reverse strand, counting down.
AATGTTAGAAAACAAATTGCAGTGGTGGGTGGAACTTCGTTTAGTGATCAAAGAAGCTTTAACCACTACACCAAAATATTAATATTATAAACATTATAAATATCATTAATACTAGCGGGAACACAGGGGCTCCTGCGCTTGAGCATCCACATTTTTTAGTTTTTAATTTTACTATTATTATATATATATTTATATATAAATTCATGTGTATTTGTATGTATGAGAGATATGATATTGGGCTTCAAGAGATTTGAGGAAAGATAGAGATAAAATAAGAGAGAGAAAATTAAAATATTGTTCTACATTTAAAACTGCTTCTGATTACTGTTTTAAATAGGAGAATCAATCTCTCACTACAAGAAACTCATCAAATAGAAACCAATTTTTAGAGACCAAAATAATTAGTTGCAATAGTAACTAAGTTAGAGACCGTTTTAGAATTTAAACAAAAATTGGTTTCTAAATTAGTTTCTATTATTGTTAAACATTTTCTAAATTGGTATCTAATTAGCTACCAAGGTTTTAACTATCAATTATTTAGTGTTTCTAAATTTGGTAGCAAAAATATTGGTTGCTAATTAGATACCAATTTAGAAACAATTTAACAATAATAGAAACTAATTTAGAAACCAAAAATTTATTTAGTTCCTAAAATGGTCTCTAATTTAGTCACTATAACAACTAATTATTTTTTGTCTCTAAAATTTGTTTCTATTTCATGATTTTCTTGTAGTGTCTCCACTCTCCTGCCAGTTAAGTGACCACAACTAAAATAAAATTAACGTATCAATATCTCTACTCTCCTGCCAGTTAAGGGACCACAAGTAAAATAAAATTATCGTATCAATCTCTCCACTTTCTTGTCAATTAACTGAGAACAAATAAAATAAAATTTTAAAATAAAAAAACTGCTTATTTAATAAAGAAGAATACCAGTTTAAAACAGAAAAGTAACAAATCTCTCCACTGTCCTACCAATTAGGTGACAACAAAATAAAATTAACGTACCAATCTCTCCACTCGCCTGTCAGTTAAGTGAGAACAAATAAATAAAATTAAAAAATTAAAAAACTGCTTTATTAACTTCTAAAATTAGAAAATGTCCAAATAACCAAAATAATTAATAAAATAAAATATTAAGCAATGATAAAATAGGAAAACAATTTAGAACAGTTAAAATGGAGAATTCCCTTTATATATTTAAATATTTATTGGTGTCTTTTATTTTATAATTATAAACATACAAATTCATTAACTTAAAATTATTTATTTCAGGCATCAGATTATGGAAGTGGTGTTTCATCACCTAATCAAGTAATAGGATCAAGTGCCGGAAGCAAAACTGATTAGAGATGTGTGTTTTAATTTTAAACATGACTAGGAATGTATGAACTTTTGAACAACTTGGAATTTTAAAGTTAAATAGGGATGTATGAACTTTTTATGTGTTTTAAACTTTTGAACATTATTATGTGTGCTTTAACTTTCAATTACATATAAACATTTGAACATTATTATGTCTGCTTTAATTTTTAATGAAATGAATGGATGATTATAATTTTATACATTATTTTATTTTATTATGAAAAAGTGGTGGTTAAATTTTATAATTGTATAAAACATATTATAAAAAAGATTATAGAAAAGTGGTGGTTAAATTTTATAATTGTATAAAACAGATTATAAAAAAGATTATAAAAAAGTGGTTAAATTTTACTTATTCAATATTAAAATTACGTCAGTTAAAAACGCCACTACTTACGAATATTATGGTGTCATAATCTTCTTCAATGATTGTAAATTGCGACAGTTATAACTGACACTACTTACATATAAAAACCGCCACTACTTACACTATGTTTAAAGTGGCGGGTGTTGCGGCAGGTAACATAAAACTGCCACATTAAACTTTGTGGCGGCCAATTCTATGGCGGTTTGGGAAACCGCCGGGTTTAGGGTTTGGGAAACCGCCACAAGCGTATATTGTGGCGATTATAAATGCCACTTTATACGAAAAAAACCGTCACAATATACACTTTTTTTTGTAGTGATATATAGGTATAAATTAATAATATTATTAAATATTGTTAATATTAAAGTATTGTTAATATTATTAAATATTATTAATACGATTATCACATAATAATCAAAATCATCTTTAAGTATTATAATTAGTAATAAAAAAATTATGCATTAAATATAAAGGACTTTGAATATTTATTTTCCTTATTTTATGACATGATACAAAATATAGAGAAAAATTAAGTAAAATATATTTAAAAAAAATATCATATGTAAAAAAATAATATTTATCTTATTACGATTAAATAAATATTTTGATTTAGTTCCTGTATAAAATGACGTCATCTTATGCCACTTAAGAAGAAGTTAATCTTTGAACTTTAAAAATAAACTATACTTAAAAAATAACTTAATAATCAAAATGTATTATAATTAGTAATAAAAATAATAATTTTTATGCATTAAATTTATAGGACTTTATATATTTATTTTCCTTATTTTATGAGATGCACTAGACTCTCTGACTAGGGCAAAAAGAAAATTAAATTGTTTTGAGACCAAACTCTTGCAATAGTGCAAAACAACAACTAAGCACGAAGCCACTACACTTGACTTTTTTTGAAAAAAATTAATATAATATCATTGGTCCATATAATATCATTCTGTATGCAATATCTATTTACATACTAAAGAGAATCCGTATGTAAATATCTATATGTAACGTTCACTTTATATACGGATTTTTATCCGTATGTAATAATAGGTATGTAATTCCAGATTTTCTTGTAGTGTTCCTAACACTCAAATATGTTAAGTATTTTTTGTTTAGGTTAGAACCCTAAAAATACCTCTAGGTCAGATTTAAGATTCTCCAACTGTCACAACGATTTAGAAGTAAAACAACAATACCAATAACCAATCAAGAACAGAATATTAAATATTTAAATATCATCTCAATACATAAGAGTTCGAACAGATTACTCCTAATCCCAAAGGGTTAGAATTAGCCATGCATACTTCTAGCACCTTCCATTCTCCAAATTGGTCACAATTCACTAAATGGTGTTTTCCTCTCAATCTGACCCCCTAGGGTTGAGCCTCTAGACCCCTATTTAATATAATTTTCTAGGGTTACGTTGTCTCCTATGTTGCGCTGATGGGATAAGTGATAAAACATACAAATAGCCCAATTAATCTGACGCATTCTCGCTGCTGAGTTGGACGTTTTTTCTCTCTTTTGTGCGTTTTGGGCTTCTCAATCTGACCCCCTAGGGTTGAGCCTCTAGCCCCCTATTTAATATAATTTTCTAGGGTTAGGTTGTCTCCTATGTTGCGCTGATGGGATAAGTGATAAAATATACAAATAGCCCAATTAATCTGACACATTCTCGCTACTGAGTTGGACATTTTTTTCTCTCTTTTGTGCATTTTGGGCCTTCCAGCATTCTCCTTTTAGCATATATCATTCTTCTTTAGTCAAAATCTCAATTCTTCCCTAGAAACCTGCAATTAACACCAATTTTGGGAATAAAATGCTTTTATTCGGTTAAAGATCATAAAAAATGTAAAAAAGGTATAAATTCATAAATTATGGATTATTTTATATGTAAATTAGCAATTAATACTCATAAGTGCCTATATTTTAATATGAAATATTACAAAAATTAAGCATTTATCAACGTTCTATAGAACATGGAAGCTTTGATGAATCAAATATGTGTTGAAGGTTGATTGTTCCTGCCGATTGCCTTCGTACCTCTAACGACGATTACACGCCCAATTCTCTTTGCACAGGCTCGTGCTTTTCTTTGATCAAACACCTTGTACCTGCAAAGACAAAGGGACGCCCTAAAGGCTGTTTGCCCTCCGACGCTCAAGCCAATACTGGGGCTAGGAAACACCAAAACTCTTAGTCGTAAAAGCTCTGTGTAAAATTGTGTGTAAGACTTACCTACCTTGCGAGGTTTCTTACTACCCTTTATATAGTCTAGGGTTTCCGTTGTTTCCGCTACCCGCATTTAGGGTTTCTGAGGATATGCCTTGGCGCCGCTCTCACCCAATCTTAGGGCAATCTAGTGCGTAAGACTCCCTTACTAGAGTGCAACCTCTGAGGGAATGGCCACCTGGGTACCAGCTCGTGCACCTAATCTCTGGGACCATCCGTCTTGGGGGTTCCCTAGTTGTTCACGTGCCCTGCATGCAGCCTACCCCTAGAACGCAACCCTAATGGGCCTTAGCGCTTCCAGCGACTTTTTACTTGTGTCGCGCCTGAATGCACTATTCACACCACACGCATGAGCTCTCTGTGACCTAGGACTCCACCCTTCTCTTTGGATGATTTACTAATAACTGATGTGCTTTCTAGGATCCACCTCTCGTGGCCCAGCTCTGCTGTTTGAATTACCGATGCCCGATGCCACATCACCCTCCTTCTATTGCTGAGGACACATCAGCACACCCTGGTGATCGACGTCTGACCACTCTACGTCATCCTGGCTCGCGTCTCTTGCGAGACACAAGCCCATGCCACTTGTGGGACCCAGCTTACGTGGCCCGCCATTACTAGTAGTCAGCGATGTCTGAGGACTGGTCGTGATTGATTGCCCTTCTCTTGCGATCTTTATGCATTGATTGCCCTTCTCTTGCGATTTCGCTGCTCATGCATGTGATAAACTGCTCTGGGACTGTTTAAATTTCTGCATTTTAGGTTTTCTCTGTTTTTCTTCTAAGTCTTTGTTTTTTCTGGGTTTCTCGAGGCGCGCCATCATCTTCCTCTAAACCATTGTTTCATTCTTCTTTTTTCTCTTTTTAGCTTTCCCCTTGAGATGACCCGAACAAAAACTACATCCAACCCTCCTCCCAACATCGATTACAAAGCCCTCTACCCTTGGGCCTCTGCTAAACTCCTCGTCGAGACCTCCACTCTCACCTCCAGCGAGGATGTGAGGAAGCACCAGGACGAAGAGCGTGACTGCAAGGGACGGGTATTTGGGAGAGAGTGATGCGTATGTTTCGGTTCGTCCCTGCGTGAAGGGTGAACTTGCTCAACAGGCCAAAACTTTCAAGAAGACCGAGGCGGAGCTCATTGAAGACACCGCTGACGCCTATGGAGCAGGGTTTGAGGATGCCCTTGCTCAGGTTGCCTACGTGCACCCGGAGATGGACACCTCACCCTTCGCGACGTCAAAACGGGTTGTAGATGGGCAGCTCGCGCCCAGGATTCCACTTGCTTAACTTGTAAACTTTAACCTGTTGATGAACAATGTATATTTATATCTTTGTAACTTGTTGCCTTTAACTGCCCTCTTGGTCTTGGTTTGTTAACTGTTATGCCTTTATCTTTCTTTTTTCGTCTTGAATGTTAATTGTCGTGCCTTGCATTAACTTCTGCTAACAACGCTTCTGACGATCATCCATACTTTAGGTAGCACGCTTGTCCACCACCCGTTCTTCCTTACCTTCTTCATTATTGCTTAAGGTAGCGGTGGTGTGCACACGAAACCTTAACTGGCCTCACCTTCGTTATGCAAAGACAAGAGAGAGAGAGAGACTCCCTGACTGATCTCACTCCTACTTTGTTGAGTAAGGGGATGCCTTGCCGATACCGTTGGTGAACCGTGTTGTCCTCGTCTTGGCGTTATCACTCAAGAGGGAGGCGTACTTTGCGTTATCCCGCTTCAAGTCTTCTAACCCAAGGAGAAGTATGTAGCTGAACCCGATCTGACCTCGATAGGTTTGGGGAGAGTTCACCCGTCGAATCATGTTGTCTCCATCACGACGCTCTCACTCAAGAGAGGGAGGCGTTCTCTACGAACCGTCCTGCACAGTCTCAAGACTTATAGCCCAAGGAGAAACTCGTATCGGACATCGTCCTTGCTATATGAAGTCAAAGGAGAGTTTGAATGGTGAACCGTGCTTCCCAGCCCTGGTGTTCTCACTCAAAGGGGGAGGCGTTCTCTACGAACCGTCTTGTCTTCCCTTAAGACTTCTAACCCAGGTGGAAAGGTTCATAACTAACCTCGTCTTTACCCCTGCAGGGTAGATGAGGATTTTAACTGGCGAACCCTACTTGATAGGATTCCAATAACATGATAGGGATATTCTAAGGACATGTTATGGATTCAACTTGAGTTGGAATATGATTAGGCACATTTTAAGAATTGGATCAATGTTCTTAACATTCAAGAACTCACCAAAACACAAGTAACCAAGCCAAACTCACATAGAAACCCATTTTGAACAACAAACCCATGGATAGAAACTCAAGAACACAACATATAGCAATTATACCCATGGAGGACGTGACAAAAACAGCAAGAACAACCAATTTGCACCGATTAAAATTGAATATAAGTGCAACAAATGAAAGAGGACATCATAAGGAAGAGATTGCACCGATTGAAAGTGAAAACAAACAAGTAAAACAAAAATGGGTAATTTGGAATGAAGGGAAAATGGATGAAGAAGATGAAATGAAATAGGGAACTTATGTGGTTGGAGTTCTTGGAGATGAACACGCCACTTGAAGGATGTAAGGCTCCAAGATTAGTGTAGATGCCACCACTTGAGGTTCCAAGATGCACTCAAGATTAGACTAGAAGAAGAGAAGACACAAGTCTCTCAATCACTCACCAATTTGGGAGAATTTCTTTACTCAAAATATCAAATCTGTATTAGAAAGACTCAAGCCCTCCTTACAAAAGAAGCTAACTAAAGTTCCCTTGTAACTCTTCCACTTCTAGCGCCTAAAGTGAAGGAGGAAGGGATATCTTTCTAGAATTTTCTAAAGCTAATATCTAAAGATGCTTTACACAAGAGGTATCCTTAGGTTTCCCTCTTAGCACCTACCTAAGCACTATTATATATTATTTACAAATTTATACAAAAGAAACTATAAAGAGAGATATTAATTGAAGCCCATTCTTGAGTCTTCTTTTGGCTTTAGGCTTGGTCCTCTCTTTATTGTAATTCTTCTTTAATTTTTGAGAAGACTACAAGGAAGAACTTCAAATGTTTGGGAGAATGACCTCTTCCTCCATTAGTAAAATCCTCCCTTATTTGACCTCTATCACTACTTCTTACCCCAGGCGTTCTCACTCAAAGGGGGAGGCGTTCTCTACAAACTAACCTCGTCCTTGTTGTATAAAGTCAAGGGAGGGTTTTAATGAGGAACTGCACTGTTAAGCCTTAGCGTTTTCACTCGAGGGGGAGGTGTTCTCTACGAACCTACCTCTCCCACTCTCGAGACTTCTAACCCAAGTGAACAGCTCGTAACTGACCTCATCTTCATGCAAAGGCGAAAGAGGATTTTACTAGCGAACCATACTGTTCAACGTTGGCGTTCTCACTCGAGGGGGAGGTGTTATCTGCGAACCTACCTTTCCCGCCCTCGAGACTTCTAACCCAAGTGAACGGTTCATAACTGACCTCTTCTTCGCGCAAAGGCAAAAAAGGATTTTACTGCCGAACCATATGGTTCAACCTTGGTGTTCTCGAAGGTGAAGCCAAACTAAGTCTCTTTCCTCAAAAAATATTTCTTTCTTCCCTTTATTGTTGTATTTTGTATACTTTTCATTTTGTTGTTGTATTTGGATTTTAATCTTCTCATGCATTTTCTTCACAAAATCGGCTTTGATTACTCCTTCCTTATGCACAAAATCTTGTGGATTAGGAAGAGGTAACAAATCCATAGGTGTGAGAGGATTAAATCCATATACCACTTCAAAAGGAGAAGCATTAGTAGTCTTGTGGACCACTCGATTGTAAGCAAACTCAATATGGGGAAGATACTCATCCCAAGATTTATGGTTTCCCTTCATGATAGTCCTAAGCATAGTCCCAAGAGATCTATTGACTACTTTGAAGTATACAAAATCTATTGATACCAAAATTTTAGGTTGAGCAATCTTGTATTGATTTCAGATCTTTTCTGTAACAAGTGTAATCCTTTGTACCTTGAAGAAACTCTATGTGTGAAGCTGAGAAGTGTTGTGTGTTCTTGAGGTTGTCAAGATCAACATTCTTAGTGGTGCTGTGCTGAGCCAAAGGAAGTGTGTGTCTTAAGGGGATCAAGGTCACTTCTTTGGTGGTGTTGTAAGTAATCTAGGGTTGATTGCTTAGTGAATTCCCCAATGGTTTCTGGGAAGAATGGATGTAGCTCTTGGTTAAGAGTGAACCAGTATAAACCTCTACGTTCAATCTCTTTATCCCTTAAACTCTTTAATTTCAGTTTGTATTTGTGAACTGGTATAAACAACCGATTGTTTCTGCGAAACAACCGATTGTTTTTCTGGTGTTGTGCTAAATTGCTTTGTGTTTTGGCAAACTGATTTCTTAATCAAGTTTTCTTGAAGAAATTTCATTCTAGACTTAAAAGTTTGCGAAAACCCTCTTTAAACCATTCACCCCCCTCTAGTTTAAAGCCATACATTCAATTAGGTGGAACTCGCACCAGACGTTCTTGTTCGGCCCCAACCTCTTGCCAGTCTTTGCGGGCATCTTGAGTCTCTCCGCTATGTTGGGGACAGCGATAAGTTCCTTCAATTCTACTAGGAAGTTGTGCCTTGGTGGCACCAACTCCCTCGTGCGCCCCCTGGTTTTGGGTTTCCTTGGCTCGTAGGGCTGCTGCTTTGCTGGGGCCTTTTTCTCCGTCGTTGCCTCATGTACCCTCATGGGTTGAGGTCGACTTGGCCTTCGCAGGCAGGTGGGGACAACACAATCACGCTTCTCAATGAGTTCCCCTTCCGTGACGATTTGGGCTACCGCTCGACGCCTGATCTCGCCAGAAATCTTGGGACGATTCCTGATGAGTGACTCGCTGAAGGGTCCCGACACGATTCCCTTCCTGAAAGCGTGCACCATCATGTTCTCATCCTTGGTGTTCAGCCTCACCACCTGTGCCCCAAAACGGTTGAGGAAATCCTTCAGGGACTCTCCATGGTATTGTCTTACGTTGGAAAGATCGTAAGAGATTGGCAGCGGAGCATGGTTGGCTATGTATTGCTCCCTGAACAGCGTACAGAACTGCGTGAATGATGTCACATGCTCGTCAGGGAGGCTGACGAACCAATCCAGCGCATTGCCTGTCAGGGTGCTCATGAACATCTTGTAACGTACCGCGTCAGAGCCCCCAGTCAGCATCATCTGTGTGTGGAAGGTTGTGAGATGAGCCTTTAGGTCCTCTATACTCATGAAGGTGGCTTTAGGACCCATGAACGTGGCTGGTATCACGACGTCCATGATCGCCTGCGAAAACAGCATTGGGAAAGCCTTGGGTGGTGTTGGCGGTGTTTGCTCCTCCATCGCACGTTCCCCTGCCTGCTGCTACAAACTCCTGCGTAGTTCCTCATTGGTCATGCGCAGTTCTTCGTTTCTGGCTTGCGACGCAACCAGATCAACTTGTATACGTTCTTGATCCATTCTTGATGTCGCCACCATTTCTTGAAGGGCGTGCATCGTCTCCATGATTTGTTGCATGGTGATGCTTTCTCCTTTTAGCATATATCATTCTTCTTAAGTCAAAATCTCCATTCTACCATAGAAACCTGCAATTAACACCAAATTTGGGAATAAAATGCTTTTATTCAATTAAAGATCATAAAAAATGTATAAAAGGTATAAATTAATAAATTATGGATTATTTTATATGTAAATTAGCAATTAATACTCATAAGTGCCTATATTTTAATATGAAATATTACAAAAATTAGGCATTTATCAACGTTTTATAGAACATGGAAGCTTTGATGAATCAAATATGTGTTGAAGGTTGATTGTTCCTGCCGATTGACTCGATTGCCTTTGTACCTCTGCCTAGGCTTGTGCTTTTCTTCGATCAAACACTCTATACCTACAAAGACAAAGGGACGCCCTAGAGGCCGTTTGCACTCTGACGCTCAAGTCAATACTGGGGCTAGGAAACACCAAAAATCTTAGTCGTAAAAGCTTTGTGTAAAACTATGTGTAAGACTTGCGTACTGTACCGTCCCATACCTGGGCGTTGACGAAGTCAAGGTCAAAGTCAGCGTCGAGGTCAAAGTCAACGTAGGGCGTCGCCCAGGTGGGTGACACCAAGCGCAGGCGTCGCCAAGAGGAAGCGTCGCCAAGAGGAAGCATCGCCAAGATAAGGCGTCGCCTAGCAGGGCGTCGTCAAGATAAGGCGTCGCCTAGCAGGGTGTCGCCAAGGTGGAATGACACAAAAGCAAGGTGACCACAGCGCTGCTCCCCGACACCCATGGGTAGGAAAGACCATGGAGGGGGCGACGCCGTGGGAAGGCCTCAGACCCCTGATAACCAGGGAACAGTGATAAAGAGAAGAGAAAGGTGGCTTCAAGGCCACAGAAATAGCGCCAGTATAGAGCAACCTGACTCGTGAAGTGCCCCTGCCATCCAGAAACGCCCTTGGGATAGATACGACCCAGGAGAGGGGTCATGCCCGGGGGCAGCCAGGCACAGGGCACGAGAGGAAGGTAGATACGCTCTCACAGTGAGTGACTAGAGGCTTGGGGGCATGAGTTGGCACCCAAAAAGTCACCCCTTGCGCAGTTGCACTCCCAGGTAGGAGGGCTCACGCGAGGAAACACCCTCAGATAGGGTAACTGTGCTATGAGGTCCTCCACGTGTACAACAGCCAAGCCAGAATGGAAACGCCACGTTGTCAGGTACAAGGTAATTAAGGTTATTTAATACAGTTTTCCGTTTCGAGCGTTTAAGGTACTATAAATGCTCCCGAACGTTTCGAACGTCTTAAATGCGCTGAGCGTTTTTATAATTAAATGCTCTTTAAGGCGCTTTGAATGCAGGAAGAGCTTAAATAGCGCTTTGAATGTTGGAAACGGGGTTGGAACTTTTGGAAAATTTCCCAGAAACTCTCTAGTTGCTTGCTCGAGCCTTGAGGTTACGCACAAGGGACTAGGGAAAGATTTTTGCTAGAAGGAGAAATATACACTACACATAGTTTCCTTTTGACCACCTTCAGAGTGCCATACGCGGTGCTCCGATACGGAGGTGCATAGTTTTTGGTGTTTCTTGCTGGCTGACTTGAGCGTCGGAGTGCAAACGGCCGCTAGGGCGCCCTTTTGTCCTTCTTTGCAGGATTTCACAGGTAACCAGTGGGAAGGAGTCCCTAGCTGACGGTTGAGGCCGCGCACGAAGACGTCCCAGGTCAACCGGACGGAACATTTGGCGCCCACAGTGGGGCCGATATAAAACATCTTATCTAAGTCCCAACATTTCAACGTACTAAGTCATGTTTGCCTATTTCTTCTTGTATTCTCTTATCTAATTGCAAACATACTTTGTTTTATGCAGGAGTACTGAATTCATGGACGAATTCTCTCCAACTTGGGGAGTATGATGAGAATCAAAAAGATGTTATCAATAGAAGAAATGGACAAGGGACAAATCATTTAAAGTTCTTCTTATTAGTCTTTGCAAAAGATGAGGCCCAAGCCCAAAGCCCAAGAAGGCCCAAGCCCAAGAAGCCCAAGTCCAAACCATGAGGGGCAAGGCCAAGCATTAAATAAAAGAGCATCATTTGAATGACTCTTGTAGGAGGTGTGGATATTAAATAAATAGGTGTGAATGTATTAGAGAGAGTCACTTTGTCCATTTGACTTAGTAGGGGGGTGTAGGTGTAGTTTTTAGGAGGTGTCATAGTAGAAAAAGGTCACACCTCCCATGTGACTTGTTTTTTGTGGGAATTTCAAATGAGTTTTATTTGAAATTTCCCACCTATTTTTCAGCACCTCTAGGCTATAAATAAAGGTGCTTAGCTTGTACAATTCAGATTGGAATTTTATAGTAGAGAGACTATACTCAATTTTGGAGAGAATTTGTGAGTTTTGAGTCTTCCTCTTCTTTGCCTTATCTTGTGAGCTATGGTGAGCTTCAAGTGGTGGCACTCCATCACTTATCTTGGTTCAAGGTTCCAAGTGGCGTGAATGGCTTCTTCCAATTCTCAAAATCCAGCAAGCATCTTATTCTATAAGTGTTCTTCTTCCCTTTTCTTCAATTTTCCATTCGGTAGTTTTGATTCCTAGAGTTTACTTCTTTTTCTACCATTTATTTTTGTGTTTCCAGCATTGTGTTCTTAATTCTGTTTTGGTTCAGTAGCTATCATTTAAATTCTGTCCAGTTTTAATTCTAGTTCTTCTTTCCTTTTGTTTTGATTCAATTTGACAATACATGGACTTCAATATGAGTCTTGGTTGGTGCTTAGTTTTGGTGAGTTCTTGAATTTAGAACATTGATCCAATTCTAAAGTAAAGTGCCTTTCAAATCCAGCTCAAGTTGTTCTTAAGAATGTCAAGAATCATGTGTTCTTGTAGTTACATTCACATCATCAGTCCCATCACAAATTTGAGGAGATTTTTCGAGTTACAGTAACGTTGGAAGAGGTTTGAGAAAACAGTGAAGAATGGCCACCACGAGACGAGGTAATGCACGTGCTACGAGTGAGGAGATGTCCATGCAGCGAGTCATGAGATAATGCGTGGGCTGCAAGACGATATGGCAGAATCGAAGTTGGAACAGGAGCGCATGCAGGCGGATCTCGAAGCCTCGCATGCGAGGAACGAAGAGCTCCGTCGGGTGAATGAAGAGCTGCGCCAAGGTTTGAGGAACAACCCGGGGCAACGCGAACCAGATGAGATGGAACATCTCACCTTGCCGAGGGAGTTTTCCACTCCCTTCTCGCAGGAAATCTTAGACGCAGCAATCCCCAACACGTTCGCGGGGCCTAAGGTGATTTTCACCGGAATGGAGGATCCTGAGGCACACCTCACTGCGTTCCACGCGCAGATGGTGTTAGTAGGAGGTTCAGACGCTGCAAGATGCAAGCTCTTCATGAGCACTTTAACTGGGATGGCGATGGATTGGTTTATTAGCCTTCCTAACGGCCATATCACCTCCTTCCAGCAGTTGTCACAGCTGTTCAGAGAGCAATACTTGGCGAACAGGGCCCCGCCGCCAGTTTCCTATGACATATTTGACGTGAAGCAATACCAAGGAGAGAGTTTGAAAGAATACATCAACCGCTTCGGGGCCCAAGTGGTAAAAACCGGTACCTCGGAAGAGCCCATGATTGTGTATGCCTTCAGGAAGGGCGTGAGTCCCGGCCCCTTTTGCAAGTCTATTATACGCAATCGCCCAAGGACTTTCGCCGAAATACGGCATCGCGCGGTGGAGCATATCGCTTCTGAAGGAGAGGTGTGTGAAAAAACGCACCAACGTCGTGCCCTCACGCCCAAGGGTACAGACGCGGAGTCAGCCCGTCAGGGTCAACGAGACCAGGACGGGAAGAAAAAAACCAGAGGGGAGACGCCCCTACGAGACCAGAAAATCCCAGCCCCGGCCCCGGGGCCTAGCAGGAGGCGATCGTCCTGTCAGGGAGAGGGCCAGACCGGCGAGGTACAACTTCGCGGTGGAGTTGAAGGACCTGATAGCCGTGCCTAATATAGCTGACGGTTGAGGCCGCGCACGAAGACGTCCCAGGTCAACCGGACGGAACACGTACCTTGCGAGGTTTCTTACTACCCTTTATATAGTCTAGGGTTTCTTCTATTTTCGCTACCCGCATTTAGGGTTTCTAAGGGTATGCCTTAGCGCCGCTCTCACCCAATCTTAGGGCAATCTAGCACGTAAGACTCCCTTATTGGAGTGCAACCTCTGACGGAATGGCCACCTGCGTACCAACTCGTTCACCTAATCTCTGGGGCCATCCGTCCTAGGGTGCCTTAGCTGTTCACGTGCCCTGCATGTAGCCTACCCCTGGAACGCAACCCTAATGGGCCTTAGCGCTTCCAGCGACTCTTTACTTGTGTCGCGCCTGAATGTGTTATTCACACCACACGCATGAGCTCTTTATGACCTAGGACTCCGCCCTTCTCTTTGGATGATTTACTGATAACTGGTGTGCTTTCTGGGATCCACCTCTCATGGTCCAGCTCTGCTGTTTGAATCACGGATGACGGATGTCACATCGCCCTCGCTTTGTTGCCGGGGACACATCAGCACACCCTTGTAGTTCTCAAAAAGATTGTTATTTCTCAAATCTGTTTTACTGAATTTATTTAAAGATATTTGTTATCAAATCTTAACAAACTTATTCATTGCATTTAAAGATTGGTCAAAGCATTAAAGACTGGAGCGTAAACAGTTAGAATCATTTAAAGCTCAATCAAAACAAAAATCATTTTTTTGTTATGGTACCAAAACAAACAATCGGTTGTTTCCTCGAATCAATCGGTTGCTTTGGTTTTAACAGCTCAACCATTTGAAAAACAATTTTCAATCTTTTCTAAAAACATCTAAGTATAAAACAATCGGTTGTTTCGACAAAACAATCGGTTGTTTTTCACTTAGTATGAAAAACACTTTTCTTTTTAAAAGATTGAGAATGCCTATGCTTTGGATTCAATCAAGAGTGGATTACAAAACAATCTACCCCAGATCCTATCTAAGACAGCTCAGCAACAGCAAGCACAGCCAAGCCTTCAACATCCTTCAAAGGGTTTGGATTCTTCAAAGCTTGAACACCACTTGGTTCAACAAGTTGTTCTTGTGGTATCAAGATCTTTTTGTGGTGTTGTGTATTGTAATCTGTGATTGATCACTAGTGGAATACCCAGTGGTTGTTTAGGGGACTGAAAGTAGCTCAGGGTTGAGTGAACTAGTATAAATTGATTGTGTAATCTCTCTCTCTCTTTCTCTATCTCTCACTCATTATAAACTATTTGATTTGAATTTGTATTTCTGTTGCTATAAACAGCCGGTTAAAACAAAGTTTCAATTGATTGATTTTCTGCAAACAGTTTCATTTGCTTTGATTGTTTGGATTCCTTTGCTTCTTTTGTGATTGTTGATAAAACTACATTCTTATCCAATCTTTGCGAAAATATTTTGTCAAAAAAAATTCACCCCGCCTCTTGTTTAGGCCATTAATTCCACCAATTGACATCAAGAGCTAGGTTCTTGAAAAATATTCAAGTTCTGTTTTTCTTTTCTTCTAAAATATGCTTTAATGGCTAGCAAGTTTTCTTTTGGGGAAGGTGCTTCTTTAAATAGACCACCTCTGTTTTGTGGTGAAAATTATCAGTTATGGTGTATAAGAATGAAATCTTTTGTTGTCTCATTAGATGGAAAAATCTGGGATGTCATTACAAACAATACATCTTCCTGAAAATAATGTTGCCTTACCTAAAAATGAAAGAGATCATCTTAAATGTGTAGCTAAGAACAATATTGTCTCTGCCCTTGATTCTGATGAACTTCGTAAAGTTTCAGAGTGTATCTTAATTAAAGAAATGTGGGATACTCTTGAGAAAATTCACAAAGATTCAAGAAGTGCTTGGCTGGACAATGATGAGTCCTCTGCTGGATCATCCTCTGCAAATTCCAAGATGGATGTCTGTCTGATGTCAAGAGAAAAGTCTGCATCAAACCATGTAATTACATCTTCCTCCATCAAATGTGATAGTTATTGTGAACTTCTTGAGGCTTTCTAAGAGACTCATGAAGAAACTAATAGATTAACCATTTCAAACAATCGGTTGAAAAGTGAAAACAATTGGTTGAAAGAGAGAGTCAAAGTTCTTGAAGAAGATTTGAACAATTCAAAAACTGATTTTGAAAACCTAGAAATGATTTATCAAAATTCTTCTTGCAAGTGTGAATCTAGTTCTTGCAAAAACTGTGAATCTCTTCAAAGAAAGTTTTGTATCTTGTGAAAACACTAGACACAATTTCAAAAGGTAAATCCAATATTGAAAATGTTTTAGCATCTCAAAGATGTGTCTCTGGAAAATCTGGTTTGGGTTTTAACCCACAAAGCAAGAACAGTTTTTGTTTAAAATCTTTTTCAACCATTAAAAAAAATCAACTAATTAGAAGGTCGAAACAACTGGTTATTTGTTGTTTCTATTGTATAAGAAATGGTCACTCTGTCAGATTTTGTAAAATTCGAAAGTTTATTCCTAAAGGTATCCTAAAGTGGGTTCTCAAGAATCCTAAGGTTCCTTAGAATCATATTAACATCCATGGACCCAAATTTATTAGGGGACCAGATCTTGCCACGTGATTTTAATTTTTGCAGGATTTCTTGGTGTACCGACCAGGTCATCAGGTGTGATGACGTGGACAGAAGAAAGGTAGTTGGTCCAGAAGTCAACGTAATCGGTCATCGCCAAGATGAGACATCGCCCGAAAAATTAACCCGCGTGACAGAAGCATTTCGCAGAGAAGAGGGCCCACACGATGGAATAACTATAAGTTGGGTGGCGGCGTTGTGGGACCCTCCGCACAGAGTAAACGATCAAGTTAAAGGGGGCACGTGACAATGCCCACATACTCATTAAAGACCTCCAAGGAAGGCTGCATGCATGACACGTGATTAATTAGGGCACTCAAATAGTATGATGGCGCGAGAAATACAGTACCTAAGTTAGAGCCCAAGTGGCCGCAAGGTGATTCATTGCACTCTAGACAAGGGAAGTCCATGGGCCAGATACGCTAAGATCCTAAGGATAGCGGCGCAAGGACCTTCTCCAAGGAACCCTAGATAATAGTAGCAACACAAAGGTAAACCCTAGTTTTCACCTATATAAAGGGCACGAAGAACTCTAGTAAGGTACATTTTTCACAGTTTACAAGCTTTAATCTAGTTCTCATAAAGTTACTCAGAACATTAGACCCTAGTTGTTCTTGACGACGCACCCAGCTGTGAGCACAAGGCAATTAGGGCAACACAGTTTAGCCACACAGTTCCAGTTATTAAGATAATCATACAATTTCCAGTCACTTTGATGTTTCTCGCTAGCTGACTTGATCGTCGGAGTGCAAACGGCCGCGAGGGCGCCCCTTTGTTCTTCTTTTTCAGGTACTCATACACAAGAGAGAACGAAGGTGCTCTAGCTCGTGAGTACAAGCCACTCGTAAAGACGACCCAGGTCAACCGGCCGGAACATTTGGCGCCCACCGTGGGGCCGATATAAACATCGGTTCCACCACACAAGTTTTCAATTCCAGTTTTCGAAACCCAGATAAATCGAGAGGATCTCTAGAGAGCCATGACCACCCGACCAGTACGCGTCAGGAGCGAAGAGATGACCCTACAACAACTCATGGGTATGGTGCAAGGGCTGCAGGACGCAGTGGCAGCCTCAAAGGTGGAACAGGAGCGCATGCAGGACGCAATGGCAGCCTCGAAGCTGGAGCAGGAGCGCATGCAGGCGGATCTGGCAGCCTCTCAAGCAAGAAACGACGAGCTCCACCACGCCAATGAAGAACTACGCCGTGGATGGTGTGGCAGAGACGAGCCTGAGGCTGCATCCCCACCCAGGGAATTCACAACACCGTTTTCACAGGCAATTCAGGAGACAACGATCCCCAACACGTTCACGGGACCCAAAGCGACCTTCACGGGGGTAGAGGATCCCGAGGCACACCTCACGGTGTTCCACACACAGATGTTGCTGGTAGGCGGTTCGGACGCCGTGAAGTGCAAGCTTTTCATGAGCACCATGACGGGGATGGATATGGACTGGTTCATCAGCCTCCCAGAGGGCCACGTCACGTCATTCGCCCAACTCTCACAACTATTCAGGGAGCAGTATCTAGCCAACAGAACTCCTGCCCAGTCTCATATGATCTCTTCGACGTCAAGCAGTTCCAAGGCGAAACCCTGAAGGAATACATAAGCCGCTTTGGGGCACAAGTGGTGAAAGTAGGCACCTCGGAAGAACCCATGATCGTGTAAAACGCTCAACTGCAGTCGCCCAAAAACTTTCGCTGAAATAAGGCGACGAGCAGTAGAGCACATTGCCTTAGAAGATGAGGCGTACGAGAAGTGCACCAAGCCGCCCGCGCGGCCCAAGGCACAGATACGAACACAACCCGTTAGGGTTCACCAAGCCGCCACGGAGAGGAAACATTTGGACAGGAAGCGCGCCTACGAGCCAAGGAGGACCCAGCCTAGGGGTCGAGCAGAGGAGAGAAGAGAAGGGAACAGGCCGCCGAGACACAACTTCTTGATGGAACTCAAAAATCTGATAGCGGTGCCTAATATAGCCGACAGGCTGAGGCCACCTGAGAAGTCCGACAGCATGCTGGGACCCCACAAGGAATTGTGGTGCGAGTTCCACGAAGCATTTTGATGTGATTCCACTAGCCATATAGAGAATGATTCTTGACATTCTTAGGAATCACCTTGAGCTGGATATTATTGAGGCACTTTTCTTAGAGTTGGATCATTGTTCTAAGACAGGAACTCACCAAAAACTAGTACCAAATCCCAAACTCATTTGGATGTTCCACATATTGTCAAATTGAATCAACAAAGAGAGGTAAAAATTAAAACACACCGAACAGAAAAGGATGATAAGCGAACTGCACCGAACAAAGTGAAATTAAAGGCAAAGAACAGAAAAATAGGTGCTGGAAAACAAGAACAACCGAACCAAATGACAGTAAAGAAAGAAGTCAGTACGAATAGATTCGTTGCACATAGACAGAGGTCGAATATGTAAGTCTTTCAGAGTGTTTCTAAAGAAAATGTCAAATGAGAACAAATGAAAACGTCAGTCTGAGGGTACGATTTTGCCGTCTACC
>NC_023755.2:14557133-14705486 GCF_000499845.2 Phaseolus vulgaris | reverse complement strand
TCTTCGTCTATATTTGCTGTGACGGAGAGAGCAGTCAGCTCAGTCCTGGTGCAAGAGCAGGACCAGGCCCAGAGGCCTGTTTACTTCGTGAGTAAAGTGCTGCAAGGCCCTGGAACAAGGTACCAAGCCCTCGAGAAGGCTGCTCTGGCGGTGGTGTTTTCAGCCAGAAGACTCAGGCATTATTTCCACAGCTTCACAGTGGTGGTGATGACTGATCTGCCTATCCAGAACGTATTGCAGAAACCTGACGTAGCAGGCAGGATGGTCAAATGGGCAGTAGAATTGTCAGAATTTGATATTCAGTACGAGCCCCGAGGACAGATCAAGGGGCAGGTGTTCACGGACTTTGTAGTCGAGCTATCATCAATCGCGACACCTGCAGAAGGGCTAGATTTCCGATGGGTGTTATCGGTGGATGGCTCCTCTAATCAGCAGGGAAGCGGTGCTGGAGTCATCCTGGAAGGACCAAATGGGGTACTGATCGAGCAGTCCCTCCGCTTTGCCTTCAAAGCTAGCAACAATCAGGCGGAGTATGAGGCCCTGATCGCAGGAATGTTGCTAGCAAGAGAAATGGGAGCAAGAAATCTGCTGGCCAAGAGCGATTCGTTACTGGTCACCGGGCAGGTTACGGGGGAGTTCCAAGCAAAGGATCCCCAGATGGCAGCCTACCTGGAGTATGTGCAGCTCCTGAAGACGTCCTTCATCGAGTTTGAGTTAGTGCACGTGCCAAGAGAGCAAAATGCCCGAGCAGACCTGCTTGCCAAGCTGGCCAGCTTAGGCAAGGGGGGGAAGCAGAGGACTGTCATTCAGGAGACCCTAAAGGTGCCGCGCGCGTTCGTATCAGACAACCAGGTGCTTCATGTATACAAGTCAAATGAGCGTCTAACGATCGGTCATCGGTCGTTGACCCAAGAAACGCTAAGAGCACCGAGGGTGAGATCGCGACCCTCAAAGACCGATGAGTTGATGGAGGTCCATGCGGAGAAGGAACCCGACACCTGGATGACGCCATACCAGCTATACTTAGAAGATGGTGTACTCCCGCTCCATCTGGCAGAGGCAAAAAGAATAAAGAGGGGTTCAAGTAAGTTTACTCTTATAGATGGAAGCCTATTTAGATTTGGATTTTCTCACCCTGTGCAGATCTGTGTACACGGCGAGCAATGCACCAGACTCATGTCTGAGCTGCACGAGGGGGTGTGCGGAAGCCACGTAGGTGGTCGCGCTTTGGCAAGTAGAGTACTCCGCTCGGGGTACTACTGGCCAAAGATGAAGGAAGATTGCATAAGGTTTGCTCAGCGATGCAAACAGTGTCAACTGCATGCAGACTGGCACAAGGCACCCCTGAGGAGTTGAGGTCCATCCATAGCCCGTGGCCATTCCATACATGGGGGATTGACATCCTAGGACCCTTTCCCCTGGCGACAAGGCAGATGAAGTTCCTCATCGTGGCCATCGAGTATTTCACCAAGTGGGTGGAGGCAGAGCCAGTCGCACACATCACCGCACAGAAAGTCGAACACTTCGTCTGGAAAAACATTGTCTGCCGCTTCGGAATACCCAAGAGGCTGGTTTCCGACAATGGCACCCAGTTCACAAGTCATCAGCTGAGGAAGATGTGTGAGGAGTTAAAGATACAACAGGTCTTCGCTTCAGTGGAGCACCCACAAACCAATGGGCAGGTGGAGTCAGCAAATCGAGTGCTGCTCAGGGGGCTGAAGCGAAGACTAGACAAGGCCAAAGGAGGCTGGGCAGAGGAGGTCCCCAGAATTGTATGGTCTTATCACACCACCCCATAGTCCAGCACCCATGAGACACCTTTCAGCCTTGTCTATGGGACAGACGCCATGATTCCTGTGGAGATACAGGAGAGCTCCCCCAGGTTCTTGAACTTCGTTGCTGAAGAGTCCAACGAAGAGCGTAAGGTGAATCTGGATCTGCTAGACGAAGTGCGAGAAGAGGCCAGAGTCAGTGCTGAAGCTGTGAAGAGAAGAGTAGAGCGGGGGCACAACTCTAAAGTGAGGCCCAGGCGCTTCCAGGAAGGTGATCTGGTGATGAGAAAGGCGCATCAGAATGACATGCAGAACAAGTTATCCCCAAAGTGGACAGGCCCGTACAGAGTGGTGGAGACATTGGAGAACGGAGCCTATCGCCTAGAGACTCTGGAGGGAGGAGCAATCCCCAGAACGTGGAACGCCACCCATTTAAAATTTTATTTCAGTTAAAGTTGTACAGTAATGGCGTTCTCGCGCTAAAAAATACATGCTTTGTATGTGGTGGAAACAGTTGAACAGACAAGGGGGCACTCTTTTCCCTAAGGAGGGTTTTTAACGAGGCCACCCAATTAAAGAAAAATTTCCAGCATATCAAGTGTGCTCAAGTATTAAAGTTAAAATCCTCCTTGCCCCAGGTGCAAGTGCAGGTGATTGGTTAGGCCCTACTTGCCCTAGGCGCAAGTACTGGCACCGATCTAAGTCTTCCTCACCCCAGGAGTGAGCGCAAGCAGTTAAAGGTTTGAAAAGCCAGGGGTGCTAGTAAGACCAAGGGAGGGAAAGGAAAGGTTTTGACAAAACGTCCTTACCCACTTGGCATGCACCAATATTGGCCCAGTAAGACTCTTAGTCCGAAACCCTTCTCACCCCAGGAGTGAGGCAGGGAACGAGCGACTCAACCCGCCAAAGGGTGATGACCTTGGGGAAAGTAAGAGGGGTTAGCGAGAAACACTTTTCTTTCCCCAAGACGAGGCATCACCTTGAGCGATCGATGTCAAAGTCCTCTATGCACTTAGCGCTAGAGCGACAGAGAAAGCTAAGTAAAGACTAAAGAACGATCACTGATGAGTCGTCAGTAATTGGCTAGTGGTGCAAAGCAGCGCACGAGGACTGTTAAACACCAAGCTGAGGGAATAGCCAGTCGTGATCAAGTAGAACCGAAAGAATAAGAGAAGCAGATCGTGCTAAGCCTAAGCTGGTTAACACTTAGTCGTGCGCAAAGTGAAAGACAAGCCCAAGATCGCGCTGAACCTAAGCTAGCTAACAGTTAGTCGCGCACATAAAGATAAGTGAAGCTCAAAGAAATACAAGGGAAGAAACTTATGCAAGAAAAGAAGCATTGAGATATTACATTCATAGCCAAGTCTTATACAATTTTAAAGTACAAAGAAAAATTGTGCAGAAGTTAAATTTACAGAGAAGAGAAAGGTTTAAGGGGCAGGGGGGATAAGCTTTCCATCCACCACTTCATGGTAGATGCTAAACTGCGAGAGGTCCAGGTCTGGGAGAACGCATCTGATTTGTTCGAGTGCTAGCTCGAATCCATCTGTAAGGGCATCAGCACCCACGTTCATCAAATCAGCCTTCTCCACCTCCAGTTTTTGCTTTGAAGCCTCCGCAGCATCTCTCTCAGTGGTGACGGCAGCAAGGGAGGAGGCAGCTTCAGACAGTTTGCCCACCACCTCCTCAAATCTCTTCTCCCCAGCAGCAGCTGCTTCTTTGGTGGACTCGAGTCCCCAATAGCTGAGTGTTCTGTTGGCGCAGGGAGGAAGTCTTGGCCCTAAGCTCCACCACCTCGCAGTCCAAAGAGCTCACCATTTGCCCCATCAAGATCTCCGTCTTGATGGTCTCTTGGACCTGCGCTAGGTATTCCCTCCTAGCCTTCTCCACCATGCCTCGCATCAGTTCAACGGACCCTGGAGCAGCTTCGAAGTCACTTCGCAGTGACTCCTTGTCGTGCTCAAGCTCCTTCACCCTCTTCTCCAGGGCTATTTGTTTGCGATGCTGGGTGGAGAATTCCAGAGAGAGCACTACCTGCCTTGCCAGGTGCATGTCAACCTCATCACCATTCCACTCGACGAGCTCCCGGTTACTTATGAGCTGTCGAACTAGGGTGATGACCCTGCTGAAATTCTCGTGGGTGGCCCCAGAAGCGCTTGGGCGCGAGCTAGACCCACCACATTCAGCAGTGGCGGTAGGGATTGGCAGCAGTGGTGGTGGTGCACCCCCAGTTTGGGCAGAAGCACCCCCAGCAGGATGAGCGGATGGACCAGGTGATTGGCCTGCTGGGGGGAAGATGGCAGTTTGGTAGTTGGAGGCAACTGCTGGCCTGGGGAAGGAAGGTTGGTGGGCTTTGAGGCAGTTTGAGCGCAGGGAGGAGGGGAAGACCCTTCCTCTACTTCCACCACCTCAATCTCTCCAGGCTGGAGAGATGAGGCCCCCTCAACTACCGCTCTTTTCCTTTGGCGGTGTACAAGAGAAGAGCCTGAGCTCTCCTCTTCAGCTGAAGCAGCAGCAGCAGTAGTTGAAGTGGAAGCCTTCACCAGCCTTTTCCTTTTTTTCCCTTGCTCGGGGCCTTCAGCTGGCGCGACCGAGAGTGGAGGGGCTGCGATGGGCTCAGTTGTAGAGGAAGAGGAGCCAGTGCCCTTGGCTCCCCTACGTTTGGCAAGCTCCAGTAAAGCTAGCCTCCTGTCCTTCCCTGACATTGAGTCTGCGTAGATGAGAAAAAAGGAAGAGTTAGATGACCAAGGTATGCAAGTAAATTAAAAAACACATGAAAGCATGCGTGAAAGGTGCAGGTATCCAAAGAGGGGAATGAAGAACTACCTATATACTTTTTTAAGGCCACCACATCGAACTCGTCTTTGATGAGACGAGCAGAATTGTACTTGGCCCCCAGGAGCAGCCCGCACAGCTCGCGCTCATAAGGGGCCATAGCTTCGAGGTCCCTGGATTTCTTGAATTCGACTCCAGGAACCCAGTAGAGGGGGTACCCCTCAAGAAGATTTGGACTTTGAGGGGTAGCAGATATCATGTAGAATCTGCCCTTCCAATCTTTGAAGGATTGTTGGTACAGGCCCAGGAGCACCCGCCCATCAACCCCGTTCAGGCTGACCCAGGACCTGTCCCCAGGGTTCTTCGCTTCGAAGAAGTAGAGGAACACGTCCATAGAGGCGTTGTGCCCGAAATAGCTGCAGAGGATTTGAAATGCCCGGATGAAGGCCCAGGCATTTGGATGGAGTTGGCAGGGCACGACGTTTAACTCCATCATCAGCTCCTTTTTGAAGAAGGTGAAAGGGAGGCGCAGCTTCAACCTCTTGAAGATAGCGGAGTAGACAAAGACGAAGGGCACCCCATTGGTGGCCCTGTCATCCGCGCAGATAGGCATTCCTCGAGGAGGGATGCGGATTTGAATGTTGAAGTCATTCTCCCTGTCGATGGAGCAGGAAGGCTCATCAGTATTGCGACTTAGTAGGGACGTGAGATGGCCCTCGGGCAGTAGAGTGGAGGTTTCAGCGAGCAATGCCAGGGGAGCCCATTCATAGACCCTGGCATTGTCGTGGAAGGAGGTAGCCACAGGCAGTGGTGGAGCTGGCGCACTCGCGGAAGGCTGTGCACCAGAAGAAGAGGCAATGATGCGCGCAGTTTGTTTCAAGCGAGCCATCGTGAGATAGCTGCAAATGGAGAAAAAACGAAAAAGTCAGAATGAATGGAAGAAGAGGGAATGATGAATGCTTCGGTGAAAACAGAGGGGGGAAAGGAGAAGGAGATGCCCAGGTGAAAAGAGGAAGAAGAAGAAGCAGAAGCCAGAGTGAGAGTGTGAAAAAAACCCTAGCGCGGGTCGAGAGAGAGGAAAAGGAGAAGAGGAATGCATGATGACGAGAAAGGTAAATGCAATCGGTAAAGATGACCAAAAAGGGTCAGGAGGAAGAAAAACCATACCTTTGGATGATCGCAATAGGTGTGAGAGCAGGAAATTTGAAGAAAGATGGGAGCGCAGAGGAGACGTTCGCAGAGAGTTTGGGAGTCGAATGAAGAAGATGAAGGATTAGTGAAAGGGCGCGCCAATTTGAACAAGAGAAGCAGTAGCGACGCACGACGCTGGCCGTTGATAGGGCCACGTGTCGCGAGATCAAGAGGGGGAGTTCAAACGTTAAAGAAGCAGCACGTGAGGTGGCACGTGAGGCGGCCCCACTTGCCACGTGGACTGAGGGCACGACCACTTAGTCTCTTCACTGAGAACGAGTTCTCGACTCGAGACTGGGGGGCTTGTGATCCGATCGGTCATCGGTAGTCGATGACGTCAGCATCAGAGAACCACGTGGACCACTCGCAGGATGACACGTGGACCAGGTGGCAGAGAGGTCAGGGGGACGATCGCCAAGAGAGGTGATCGGTGGTCAGTAACCAAGTGACCACCGACAGATCAGGCGGCAGAGAGGTCGGGGGACAGATCATCCAGAATGGTGATCGGTGGTCAGTAGCCAAGTGGCCACCAACAGACCAGTTCTCAGACTAACGCCTGAAGGCAGAACGCGAGAAACAGATAAACACTGATCAGTCATCAGGGTATTGTCATCGGGGTCTCGTGTTACACGCAGTTAAACTGGGAATGAGGTTCCCAGCGAGAGCATTACGCATGGATCTCGCATGAGCACACCTCAGGGAATCATGCACGAGAGTGGCCTGAGGGAACTAGTAAACCAGTCAGTGGTTGGTGATTCCCTCAACCCATTACGTGCATGGCATCGTGAAGGGTAAGCTGTATACGCAGAGAGCAACGTTTGGTGAGTGTGCCTAGACCGACCAGCCACACCCGACGTTCTCCCAAGAGTATGCGATCTGCCCAGATAAGAGAAACATCCTAAGTTACTCTGCAAGGGCGTAACTTAGGCACACAAAGAGAAGCGCTAGAGCCCTTCCAGTAAGTGACACGTGTGTGGTTAGATGTGAGTTGCAGGCCTCCACGTGTCATCATCTGAGAGGGGTGCGGTCCAGACAAAAGAGCACTCCGTACCACTAAAGGTACAGACAGGCGCAGCCAAGCGCAGAGACGCGCAGACATGCACAGACTCTCACGCTCCCCACTGCTGATTCTGAAGGTACGCTTTCTCTGAAAAGCATAACAGGGTTCTGACACATGCCAGAAAAGCATAACAGAATTCTGTTATGCCCAGAAGCAGGGAAAGAGAGATAAAAGAGAGAATCAGGGTGAGAGTGAGGGGGACGAAAAACAGAGAGCAAGAGTTTTTCACACACACTACTAGTTTTCTAGTCTTTGGTGGTTCTGTGGACTAACTTGATCGTCGGAGTGCAAACGGCCGCTAGAGGCGCCGTCTGTGTGTTTTGCAAGCCACGTTTGGAGCACCAAGAGAAGATTCTTAGGGTGATTCTGCAGAAGACGCATTCGCGTAGACAGGGCAGAGAGTGCTACGAAGCGATTCCTCCACGTTCGAGTTGCCGGCAGGATCAGCCGCCATCCGCCCCGTCAGCTGCTGTACTTCCTTTACTGACGTCGGGCTACGCATGGCGATGATCGCTGCGCATTTGTCGGGATTCGCCTCTATCCCCCTCTCCGTGAGCATGAAACCTAGGAACCTCCCGGCCTCTACCCCAAAGACACAATTCTCGGGGTTTAGTTTGAGGCGGTACTTGGATATAGTGACGAATAATTCCTCCAGGTCTGCCACATGCTGTGCCTTATCCTTCGACGCCACTACCATACCATCCACGTAGGCGTATACCTTTCTTCCTAACATGGGTGCCAGGACCTTGTCCATCAGCCTTTGGTAGGTGGCGCCCGCATTCTTCAAGCCGAAAGGCATCACCTTGTAACAATAACTGTTGGTTTCCGTCATGAATGCGGTTTTGCTTTCGTCTCTCGGGTGCATTTTAATCTGGTTGTACCCCGAGAAAGCATCCAGGAAACTTAGCACCTTGCTGCCGGAGGCGCTATCTACCAACGCGTCAATGCTGGGCAGCGGGTACGAGTCCTTTGGGCACGCCTTGTTTAGGTCTGTGAAGTCCACGCACATCCTCCACTTCCCATTCGCCTTCTTTACCAGAACAACGTTGGCTAGCCACTCGGGGTATTGGATTTCCCTGATGTGGCCAGCCCTCAACAGCTTCTGCGTTTCTTCGCGTACCACCAGCTGCCTCTCTTCATTGAACTTTCTCCTCCTTTGGCGCACGGGGCGAACCGTGGCATCCATGCTGAGGTGATGGCATAAGAAATCAGGGTCGATGCCAGGCATGTCCGAGGCAGACCACGCAAAGGCGTCCAAATGGCGTGAGATCACCTCTGCCACCACCTCCTGCTCTTCTTGGCCCAGCAGACGCCCTAGTTTAAACGTCTTGCCGTCAATCTCCCTCTCCACGGCGCTAGCCGCCTGTTGCTCCCCGCTATTACCCTGAATGGATGCCGCCTCTTCCACGGGCGCCGTATCGTCAGGTCTCTCCTCCATCAGTGTATCTACCTCGGGCGTTGACCCGGAGGGCGTTGCCTCTATCATCGTCGCGTCGACACTTGGCGGACGTTCAAACACTATGAACACGCTCTTCTTCGATTTTAAGCTGTTTTCATAACACTTTCGCGCTTCCTCCTGATCCGACTTGATAACTGTGACCTTGCCGCTGAGGTCTGGCAGCTTCATCTTCATATGACGTGTGGAGGATACTGCATTGAGCCTATTCAGCGCCGGTCTCCCCAACAAGATGTTGTAGGCGGAATAAGCGTTCACGACCAAGTATCGTATGCTTTCGGTGAGCAAGGCTTCCCCATCTGTGAATGTCGTCCGCAGTTCCAAGTAGCCTCGGACTTCCACTTGGTTGTCTGCGAACCCATATAGGCAGCCTGTGTAGGACCTCAGAAGGTCAGGGGACAATCGCAGCTTGTTGAATGTCGACAAGAACATGACGTCTGCTGAACTTCCCTAATCGACCAGAACCCTATGCACCTTTCTTCCAGCTGTGACGACTGAGATGACAACGGGGTCGTTGTCATGGGGTACCACACCTCGGAGATCCCCTCTCGTGAACACGAGGTCCGACAACCATGGCTCACCCGAAATTCTCTCTTCAATTGAATTGACCCCCCTCGCGTATTTCTTCCACTAGGAGGCGGTGGGTCCCCGGCCGGAAAAACCTCCAGCAATGGTGAGAACCTCGCCTAGAACTGGCATCTCGTGCGCTTGCTCCTCTGTTGGTGCCAGCAGGGCGGCAGTCGCGGCGGGTTCTGCGACGTAATCCTTCAGAAACCCGCTCCTCACCAGCTCATCAAGCTGATAACCCAACGAGAGGCAGTTGTCAATGTGATGACCGAAAGCCTCGTGGAACTCGCACCAGGAGTCTTTCCGTGGCCCTAACACCTTGTCAGTTTTCGCCGGTCGCCTCAACCTCTCAACTATATTAGGCACGACGATCAGGTCCTTTAGTTCCACCACAAAGTTGTACCTCGCCGGTCTCGCCCTCTTTCTGACTGGGCGATCCTCTCCTGCTGGACCCCTGGGCTGGGGTTTCCTGGTCTCATATGGGCGTCTCCCCTCTGGCTTTTTCCTCCACGTCGTGGTCTCGTTGACCCTGACGGGTTGAGCCCGCGTTTGCGCTCTCGGGCGCGAAGGTACCACGCTGGTGCGCTTCTCGCACACCTCTCCTTCAGAGGCGATATGTTCCACCGCCCTACGCCGTATTTCAGCAAAAGTCCTTGGACGATTGCGAATAATAGATTCGCAAAAAGGGCCAGGACATACGCCTTTCCTGAAGGCATACACAATCATGGGCTCCTCCGTCGTGCCCACTTTCACCACTTGGGACCCGAACCGGTTGATATACTCCTTCAAACTTTCCCCTTGGTATTGCTTCACATCAAACAGGTCGTAAGATACCGGTGGCGGGGCCCTGTTCGCCAGGTATTGCTCTCTAAATAACTGGGACAGCTGTTGGAAAGAGGTGATATGGCCGCTAGGAAGGCTGATAAACCAATCCATGGCCATTCCTGTCAAAGTACTCATGAAGAGCTTGCACCTTGCGGCGTCAGAACCGCCCACTAACACCATTTGTGTGTGGAACACCGTGAGATGCGCCTCAGGGTCCTCCATCCCAGTGAAAATCGCCTTAGGTCCTGCGAAGGTGTTGGGTATCGGCGCGTCCAGGATCTCCTGCGAGAAGGGAGTAGAGAACTCCCTTGGTGGGGTGAGATGCTCCACCTCTTCGTTCTCGCGCTGCACCTGATTGTTCCTCAGACTCCGACGTAACTCCTCATTCACGCGACGGAGCTCGTCGTTTCTCACATGCGAGGCGTCAAGATCCGCCAGCATGCGCTCTTGCTCTATCTTCGAATCCGCCATATCATCCTGCAGCCCCCGCATTATCTCCAAGACCTGCTGCATGGACATTTCTTCTCCCGCAGCTCGTGCGGTACCTCGTCTAGTGGTGGCCATTCTTCACTGTTTTCTCAAACGTGATCGTGACTTGATAGATCTTTTCGAACTTGCGATGGGACCAATGTTTTATATCGGCCCCACGGTGGGCGCCAAATGTTCGGTCCGGTTGACTGGGACGTCTTCATGCGCGTCCTCGACCGTTAGCTAGGGACTCCTTCCCACTGGTTACCTGTGGATTCCTGCAAAAAGAGGACAAAAGGGCGCCCTAGCGGCCGTTTGCACTCCGACGCTCAAGTCAGCCAGCAAGAAACACCAAAACTATGCACCTCCGTCTCTGAGCACCGCGTATGGCACTCTGAAGGTATTAAAAATGGAAACTGTGTCTAGTGTGTATTTCTCCTTCTGGCAAAGCTCTTTCCCTAGTCCCTTGTGCGTAACCTCAAGGCTCGAGCAAGCAACTAGAGAGTTTCTGGTCAGTTTGCCAAAAGTTCGAACCCTGTTTCCAACATTCTCAGCGCTATTTAAACTACCCAAACATTTAAAGCGCCTTAATGCGCTTTAAATCATAAAACGTAACGCACTCAATTAGCGCGTCTAATTAGAAAACGTAGCGCATTTAAGACGTTGAAACGCTTGGGAGCCTTTATAGTACCTTAAACGCTCGAAACAGAAACTGTATTAAATGACTTTAATTACCTGGTACCTGACTAAATGGTGTTTCTATTCTGACCTGGCCGTCGTACACGTGGAGGGCCCCACAGCGCCATGACCCCACCTGGGGACGTTTCTGCCCATCTGGGGACGTTTCTACGTGTGAGTCCTCCTGCTTGGGAGTGCTACTGCGCAAGGGGTGACTTTTTTGGGTGCCAACTCGTGCCCCCAATCATCTAGTCACTCACTTTGAGAGCGTATATGCCTTCCTCTCGTACCCTGCGCTTGGCTACCCTGGGCGTGACCCTCCCCTTGAGTCGTATCTGTCCCAAAGGCGTCTCTGGGGCGGCAGGGGTACTTCACGAGTCGGGCTGCCCTACACTGGTGCTGTCACTATGGCCTTGAAGCCACCTTTTCCTTCTCTTCATCACTATTCCCTGGTTATCAGGGGTCTGAGGCCTTCCCACGGCGTCGCCCCCTCCATGGTCTTTCCTACCCATGGGTGTCGAGGAATGGCGCTGTGGTCACCTTGCTTTTGTGTTATTCCACCTTGGCGACACCATGCTAGGCGACGCCTTATCCTGGCGACGCCCTGCTAGGCGACGCCTTATCTTGGCGATCCTTTCTGTTGGCGACGCTTCCTCTTGGCGACGCCTGCACTTGGCGTCACCCCCACCCGGGCGACGCCTTACGTTGACTTTGACTTCGACACTGACTTTGACCTTGACTTCGTCAACGCCCGGGTACGGGACGGTACAATAGCCTAAGGTGCTGAAAATGTAAGCTAAACAATTTCAAATTTCCCCCCTAAAACAAACTAGAACCGGCGCCTATATACAAGGCATGAGGAAGGTGTGACCTCTTCCTTCACTTTGGCACCTCCTATTCTACTCCTACACCTATCTACTAATACACCCCCCTTCCTAAAGCTCCTAACTAAACCCTAAAAGATGCTATAACAAAAGAGATTTCTAATGTTTCCCTCTAAGCACCTTCAACCAAAGAAATTACAAGAAGAGAAAATAAATGTCCTCTAGCTCCTAAAGCTTTGAACATGCTTCTTGTAAGCCTTTGAGGTGGGCTTTGACCTCCATGGGCGTCCTCCATTTGTGCCTCTACCTCTTCTTGACCTTGTTGATTGGCCTCCATGACCTCTTGAGCTTGATCTCCATCATACTCCCCGAGTTGGAGAGAATTCGACTACGAATTCTGGAGACCTACAGAAAAAGGAGTTAGATCGCTGACATTAAAAGTATGACTACCTAAGAATGTATCAGGCATATCTAACTCATAAGCATTGTCATTAATCCTCTTGAGGATTTGGAAAGGTCCATCCCCTCGAGGCATTAGTTTGGACTTCCTTTGAGTAGGAAAGCGATCATTCCTCAAGTGAAGCCAAACCCAATCGCCCTCATCAAAAAACAATGCTTTTCTCCTCTTATTGGCAAGTTCAGCATACTTCCCAACCTTCTTCTCAATTCTCTTCTTGATGTCTTTATGCAAAGTTTTCACAAAAGAAGCCTTTTCATCCCCATCTTTGCACAAGACATCTCCAAGAAGGGGAATAGGAAGAAGATCAAGAGGTGTTAGGGGATTAAACCCATAGACCACCTCAAAAGGAGAATGTGAGGTGGTAGAATTTACTACACGATTATATGCAAACTCAACATGGGGTAGTAAATTCTCCCACACTTTAGGATTCCCCGAAATAAAACATCTCAATAGTTGTCCCAAAGTTCTATTCACCACTTCGGTTTGACCATCAGTTTGTGGGTGGCAAGTGGTAGAAAATAAAAGCTTAGTCCCAAGCTTGCCCCACAAGGTCTTCCAAAAGTGACTCAAGAACTTGGGATCTCTATCGGACACTATAGACCTAGGAATCCCATGTAGGCGAACCACTTCTTGGAAGAAGAGGTTTGCAATGTGGCATGCATCATCCACTTTGTGGCAAGGAATAAAGTGAGTCATCTTTCAAAAACGATCCACTACCACAAAAATGGAGTCCTTTCCCTTTGATGTCTTGGGTAAGCCTAAGATGAAATCCATAGATATATCTACCCAAGGCATTGAAGGGATAGGAAGAGGAGTATATAGACGATGGGGATGCATTTTAGACTTAGCTTTGCGGCAAGCTATGCATTTATCACACAAACTATGAACATGTTTATGCATATGAGGCCAAAAGAAATGTTCATGCAACACATCCAAAGTTTTAGCAACCCCAAAATGTCCCATTAAACCCCCCTCATGAGCTTCTCTAACAAGAGATAATCTAATAGAGCATTGAGGAACACAAAGACGTTTTCCTTTAAAAAGAAAGCCATCTTGAATAAAAAAGTCTTTGTGTCCTCCCTTAAGACACTCTTGATAGATGAGAAAAAAATCAAGGTCATCATGATAAAGTTCCTTAATGTGATCAAAACCAAGATATTGAGAGGTTAAAAGATTTAGCAAAGTGTATCTTCTAGAAAGAGCATCCGCCATAATATTTACTTTGCCTTGCTTGTGTTTGATCACATAAGGAAATTGCTCAATAAATTCCACCCACTTAGCATGCCTCTTGTTAAGTTTGTTTTGGCTTTTCAAATATTTAAGAGATTCATGATCACTATGTATCACAAACTCTTTGGGAAAAAGATAGTGTTGCCAAGTAAACAAAGCCCTAACAAGTGCATATAATTCCTTATCATAGGTGGAATAATTGAGATTACTTCCCTTCAATTTCTCACTAAAATAAGCTATGGGGTGGCCCTCTTGAAGGAGAACAGCCCCAATACCTATGCTTGAAGCATCACACTCAATATCAAATGTCTTAGTGAAATTAGGAAGGGCCAAGATGGGAGCATTAGTCAATTTTTCTTTCAAAGTGTCAAAAGCATTTTGTTGTGCTTCTCCCCTATGAAAGACCACATCCTTTTTCACTATGTCATTGAGTGGTGCGGCAATGGTACCAAAGTTTGGGACAAATCTTCTATAGAAAGAAGCAAGTCCATGAAAACTTCGGACCTCATTTAAAGATTTCGGTGTAGGCCAATTTTGAATGGCCACCACCTTTGTTTTGTCCACATGGACCCCTTTACAACTCACAACAAACCCTAGGAATTCTATATGATCAAGAGCAAATATACATTTAGCAAGGTTAGCATACAAATGTTCCTTCCTATGGGTTTCTAAAACTTGCCTAACATGCAACCTATGGTCATTCAAAGATAAGCTATAAATGAGAATGTCATCAAAGTAAATGTACCGTCCCGTACCCGGGCGTTGACAAAGTCAAGGTCAAAGTCAGCGTCGAGGTCAAGGTCAACGTAAGGCGTCGCCCAGGTGGGGTGACGCCAAGCACAGGCGTCGCCAAGAGGAAGCGTCGCCAAGAGGAAGCATCGCCAAGATAAGGCGTCGCCTAGCAGGACGTCGCCAAGATAAGGCGTCGCCTAGCAGGGTGTCGCCAAGGTGGAATGACTCAAAAGCAAGGTGACCACAGCGCCACTCCCCGACACCCCTGGGTGGGAAAGACCATGGAGGGGGCGACGCCGTGGGAAGGCCTCAGACCCCTGATAACCAGGAAATAGTGATAAAGAGAAGGAAAAGGTGGCTTCAAGGCCATAGTGACAGCACCAGTGTAGGGCAGCCCGACTCGTGAAGTACCCCTGCCGCCCCAGAGATGCCTTTGGGACAGATATGACTCAAGGGGAGGGTCACGCCCAGGGTAGCCAGGTGCAGGGTACGAGAGGAAGGCAGATACGCTCTCAAAGTGAGTGACTAGATGATTGGGGCATGAGTTGGCACCCCAAAAAGTCACCCCTTGCGCAGTAGCACTCCCAAGCAGGAGGACTCACACGTAGAAACGTCCCCCGATGGGCAGAAACGTCCCCGGATGGGGTCATGGCGTTGTGAGGCCCTCCACGCGTAGGACAGCCAGGTCAGAATAGAAACACCCTTTAGTCAGATACCAGGTAATTAAAGTCATTCAATACAGTTTCTTTTTCGAGCGTTTCAGGTACTATAAAGGCTCCCAAGCGTTTCAACGTCTTAAATGCGCTACGTTTTGTAATTAGACGCGTTAATTAAGTGCGTTACGTTTTGTGATTAAAAGCGCTTTAAGGTGCTTTAAATGCTTGGGCAGTTTAAATAGCGTTGAGAATGTTGGAAACAGGGTTCGAACTTTTGGCAAATTTCCCAGAAACTCTCTAGTTGCTTGCTCGAGCCTTGAGGTTACGCACAAGGGACTAGGGAAAGATTTTTGCTAGAAGGAGAAATACACACTAAACACAGTTTCCTTTTACCATCTTCAGAGTGCCATACGCGGTGCTCCGATACGGAGGTGCATAGTATTTTGGTGTTTCTTGCTGGCTGACTTGAGCGTCGGAGTGCAAACAGCCGCTAGGGCGCCCTTTTGTCCTTCTTTGCAGGATTACACAGGTAACCAGTGGGAAGGAGTCCCTAGCTGACGGTTGAGGTCGCGCACGAAGATGTCCTAGGTCAACCGGACGGAACAGTAAACAACAAAAAACTTACCAATGAAAGGTCTAAGAACATGATGCATGAGGCGCATGAAAGTGCTTGGTGCATTAGTTAGGCCAAAAGGCATAACTAACCACTCATATAAACCAAAGTTGGTCTTAAAAGACGTCTTCCATTCATCACCCGGTTTGATACGGATTTGATTGTAGCCGCTTTTAAGATCAATCTTTGAAAAGATTTTTGAACCATGTAATTCATCCAGCAAATCATCTAGTCTAGGTATGGGATGCCTATACTTAATTGTTATGTTATTGATGGCCCTACAATCCGAACACATTCGCCATGTGCCATCCTTTTTTGGCACTAAGATGATAGGCATAGCACAAGGACTCATGCTATCTTTCACCCACCCTTTCTCAATCAAAGCCTCAACTTGTTGGCGAATTTCCTTGGTTTCACTTGGATTGGTCCTATATGCTGGACGGTTTGGTAAAGAAGAGCCCGGTATCAAATCAATTTGGTGCTCAATCCCTCTCAAAGGTGGAAGTCCATTTGGAGGATCTTGAAACACATCTTGGAACTCTTCTACCAAATTTTCCAAGCAATGAGGACTATCAACAAGTGATTCTACTTTAAGAGTTCTAGGTGTACCGTCCCGTATCAGGGCGTTGACTAAGTCAAGGTCGAAGTCAACGACTGGAAGGTCAAAGTCAACTCAAGGTGTCGCCCAGATGTAGAGACGCCAAGACAAGGCGTCGCTAAGGCACGGCGTCGCCTAGGTGAAGGCGTCGCCTAGGTGAAGGCGTCGCCTAGGTGAAGGCGTCACCTAGGTGAAGGCGTCGCCTAGGTGAAGGCGTCACCTAGGTGAAGCCGTCGTCTCGGTGAAGGCGTCGCCCAGGTGAAGGCGTCGCCCAGGTGAAGGCGTCGCCTAGGTGAAGGCGTCGTCTCGGTGAAGGCGTCGCCCAGGTGAAGGCGTCGCCTAGGTGAAGGCGTCGCCCAGGTGAGGGCGTCGCCAGATCGAACAGTGTAAAAGCAAGGCAATCACGGTGTGGTTCCCCGATACCCATGGGTAGGAAAGACCATGGAGGGAGCGACGTCGTGGGAAAGCCTCAGGTCCCGATTTCTCGGGAAAGTGATAAAGAGAAGGAAAAGGTGGCTTCAAGGCCATAGTGATAGTACCAGTGAAGGGCAGCCTGACTCGCGAAGTACCCCTGCCGCCCCAGAGACGCCTTCGGGACAGATACGACCCAAGAGGAAGGTCACGCCCAGGATAACCGGGTGCAGGGTGTGAGAGGAAGGCAGATACGCTCTCAGAGTAAGTGGCTAGATACTTGGGGGCATGAGTTGGCACCCAAAAAGCCACCCCTAGCGCAGTAGCACTCCCAAGCAGGAGGACCCACACGTAGAAACGTCCCCAGATGGGGTCATGGCGTCGTGAGGCCCTCCACGTGTACGACAGCAATGCCGGAATAGAAACACCCTCTAGTCAGGTGCCAGGTAATTAAAGATATTCAATACAGTTTCCCTTTTCAGCATTCAGGTACTATTATGGCTCCCAAGCGTTTCAACGTCTTAAATGCGCTACGTTTCGTAATTAAGCGCTTTAATGAGTGCGTTACGTTCGAGTTAAAAGCGCTTTAAGGCGCTTTAAATGCTGGGGCAGTTTAAATAGCGCTGGGAATGTCGGAAAAAGGGTTGGAACCTTTGGCAAACTTAGGAGAAACTCTTTGGTTGCTTGCCCGTGCTTTAAGGTTACGTACAAGTGACTGGAGAATATTTTTGCAAAAAGGAGACAACACACACACAGATACACAGTTCTTTTACCACCTTCAGAGTGCCACACGCGGTGCTCAGATACGTGGGTGGGCAGTTTTTTGGTGTTTCTTGCTGGCTGACTTGAGCGTCGGAGTGCAAACGGCCGCTAGGGCGCCTCTTTGTCCTTTTTTTTTTGCAGGAATTCACAGGCAATCAGTGGGAAGGAGTCCTTAGCTGACGGTTGAGGTCACGCACGAAGACGTCCCGGTCAACCGGACGGAACATTTGGCGCCCACCGTGGGGCCGATTTAAAACATCAGTCCCATCACAAGTTCGAGGAGAATTTACCAAGCTACAGTAACGTTGAAGGAGGTTGGAGTGACAATGGCCCCCACCAGACGAAGAGCAGCGCGCGCAGCCCCGGCAGACCTATCCATGCAGCAGGTCCTGGAAATAATGAGGGGGCTGCAGCAGGACATGGCGGATTCGAAGATGGAGCAGGAGCGCATGCAGGCAGATCTTGACGCCTCGCATGAGCGCAACGAAGAGCTCCACCGTGTGAATGAGGAGTTGCGCCAGGGCCTGAGAAACGATCGGAGGCGGCCTGGGCAGGACGAGACGGAGAACCATTCCCCGCCAAGGGAGTTTTCCACTCCTTTCTCGCAGGAGATCCTAGATGCAGCGATCCCGAACACGTTCGCGGGACCCAAGGTAATCTTCACTAGGATGGAGGACCCAGAGACGCACCTCGCTGCATTTCACACGCAGATGGTCCTGATAGGCGGTTCTGATGCTGCCAAGTGCAAGCTCTTCATGAGCACCCTGACCGGGATGGCTATGGACTGGTTCATTAGCCTCCCCGAGGGCCATATCACATCTTTCCGCCAGTTGTCGCGGTTATTCAGAGAACAGTATTTGGCCAACAAGGCCCCGCCGCCGGTCTCTTACGACCTATTTGACGTGAAGCAGTATCAGGGGGAGACCCTGAAGGAGTATATCAATCGCTTCGGGGCCCAGGTCGTGAAGGTTGGTACAACAGAGGAGCCTATGATCGTGTACGCATTTGTGAAAGGCGTATGCCCCGGCCCCTTTGGAGAATCTATTATCCGCAATCGCCCTAGGACTTTCGCTGAATTACGGCGTAGGGCGGTAGAGCATATTGCTTCGGAAGGGGAGGTATGTGTGAAGCGCACCAGCGCCGTGCCCTCACGCCCGAGGGGACCAACGCGAGTTCAACCCGTCAGAGTCAATGAGACAACAACGGGGAGAAAGAAGCCAGAGGCTAGACGCCCCTACGAGGCCAAAAAGCCCCAGCCTCGGGGCCCCGCAGGAGGCGAACGCCCCGCCAGAGAAAGAGCAAGACCGGCGAGGTACAACTTCGTAGTTGAGTTGAAGGATTTGATCGCTGTACCCAACATAGCCGAGAGGCTGAGGCGACCGGCGAAGACCGACAAGGTGTTAGGGCCCCGCAAAGACTCTTGGTGCGAATTTCACGAGGCTTTCGGGCACGAAATTGATAATTGTCTGTCGTTGGGCTACTAGCTAGATGAGCTGGTGAGGATTGGGTTTTTGAAAGATTATGTCGCAGAGTCCACCACGACCGCCACCCTGCCGCCGCCGGCGGATGAGCCAGCACACGAGATGCCTGTGCTTGGCGAGGTCCACACCATTGCTGGAGGTTTTTCCGGCGGAGGACCCACCGCCTCCCAGCGGAAGAAATACGCGAGGGGGGTGAATTTAATCGAAGAGAGGCTCTCGGGGGAGCCCTGGGAGTCAGATATTGTGTTCACAAGAAGAGACCTCCGAGATGTGGTGCCCCATGACAATGATCCCGTTGTCATCTCGGTCGTCACGGCTGGAAGGAAGGTCCACAAAGTGCTTGTTGATCAAGGAAGCTCGGCAGACGTCATGTTTCTGTCGACCTTTAATAAGTTACGGTTGTCCCCCGATCTGCTGAGTCCCTATACGGGATGTTTGTATGGGTTTGGGGATAACCAGATAGAGGTCCGGGGGTACCTGGAGTTGAGGACTACGTTCACAGACGGAGAGGCCTCCCGAACAGAGAGCATTCGGTACCTCGTCGTGAACGCCAATTCTGCCTACAATATTTTGCTGGGCAGACCGGCGTTAAACCGTCTGAGTGCAATATCCTCCACCCGTCACATGAAGATGAAGCTACCGAACCTCAGTGGCCGGGGGATAGTCATCAGATCAGACCAAGAGGAGGCGAGGAAATGCTACGAAAACAGCCTGAAGACGAAGAGAGGCGTTTTCATGGTGTACGAACGTCCGCCGAGCACGGACGCAACGATAATCGAGGCGACGTCCGCTAGGCTGACGCTTGAAGAGGCCATAGCAGAAAGGGCGATGCCCGAAGCAGATGTGCCAATGGAGGAAGCGCCCGTGGAAGAGGCGGCGCCCGTAGAAGAAGCGGCGCCCGCCGAAGATGATAATAGGGAGCAACCTGCAGCTAACATCCTAGAAAGGGAGATTGGCGGCAAAGCTTTCAAGTTAGGAAGCTCGCTAAGTCCAGAAGAACAGGAAGGGGTGGCAGAAGTGATTTCGCGCCACCTGGATGCCTTCGCATGGTCCGCCTCGGATATGCCGGGCATCGACCCCGATTTCCTGTGTCACCACCTCAGCATGGACGCCACGGTCCGCCCCGTGCGTCAGAGAAGGAGGAAGTTCAATGAGGAGCGACAACAGGTGGTGAAAGACGAAACGCAGAAGCTGCTGAGTGCTGGCCACATTAGGGAGATTCAGTACCCTGAGTGGCTCGCCAACGTCGTCTTGGTGAAGAAGGCGAACGGAAAGTGGAGAATGTGCGTTGACTTCACGGACCTGAACAAGGCGTGCCCAAAGGATTCCTATCCGCTGCCCAGCATCGACGCCCTAGTGGACAGCGCGTCTGGCAGCAAGGTGTTAAGCTTCCTGGACGCCTTCTCAGGGTATAACCAAATCAAGATGCACCCCAGCGACGAGAGCAAGACTGCGTTCATGACTGAAATATGCAGTTATTGCTATAAGGTGATGCCCTTCGGGCTCAAAAATGCGGGCGCCACGTACCAGAGGTTAATGGACAAGGTCCTGGCGCCAATGCTCGGGAGGAACGTATACGCCTACGTAGACGACATGGTGGTGGCATCGCAGAACAGGGTGCAGCACATGGCAGACTTGGAGGAGTTGTTCAACACAATATCCAAATACCGCCTCAAGTTGAACCTCGAGAAGTGTGTTTTTGGGGTAGAGGCCGGTAAATTCTTGGGTTTTCTGCTCACCGAGAGGAGGATAGAGGCGAACCCCGACAAATGTGCGGCTATTATCGCCATGCGGAGTCCGACATCGGTAAAGGAGGTTCAACAGTTGACAGGGCGGATGGCGGCGCTCTCGAGGTTTGTTTCCGCCGGAGGAGAAAAGGGGAACCCGTACTTCCAGTGCCTCAAGAGAAACAGTCGCTTTGCATGGACTGAGGAATGCGAAGCGGCTTTCGTTAAGCTGAAGGATTACCTGGCGACGCCTCCAGTTCTCTGCAAACCGGTAACGGGCGTGCCCCTCCGGTTGTATTTTACTGTAACAGATAGGGCCGTCAGTTCTGTGTTGGTCCAAGAGCAGGACCAGAGTCAGAAGCCCATCTACTTTGTAAGCAAAGCCTTACAGGGAGCTGAGACAAGGTACCAAGCACTGGAAAAGGCGGCGCTGGCGGTAGTGTTCTCGGCTAGGAGGCTCCGTCATTACTTCCACAGTTTTACGGTGGTGGTAATGACCAACCTCCCCATACAGAAGGTGCTGCAGAAGCCCGATGTGGCAGGAAGAATGGTACGCTGGGCAGTGGAACTGTCAGAATTCGACATACAGTACGAGCCTAGAGGATCCATTAAAGGGCAGGTGTACGCGGATTTTGTAGCAGAACTTTCGCCCGGAGGTGAGCAAGAGGTGGAAGCGAGTTCACAGTGGCTGCTCTCGGTTGATGGCTCCTCAAACCAACAAGGGAGTGGTGCGGGAATAGTGCTGGAAGGACCCGACGGCATACTGATCGAGCAGGCCTTGCGTTTTGCCTTCAAGGCAAGTAACAACCAAGCAGAATACGAAGCCCTGATTGCAGGAATGCTCTTGGCCAAGGAGATGGGCGCACAGAACCTCCTAGTGAAGAGTGACTCCCAGTTGATTACGGGGCAGGTGTCGGGTGAGTTCCAGGCGAAGGACCCCCAGATGGCGGCATATCTAAAATACGTCCAGTTGTTGAAAGGGGCGTTCAACGCTCTTGAGTTAATACACGTCCCGAGGGAGCAGAATGCCAGAGCCGACCTGCTCGCAAAGCTGGCCAGCTCAGGCAAGGGGGGTAGACAGAGGACAGTGATCCAGGAGACCCTCAAAGCTCCGCGTCGATTCGTGGAAGACAACAGGGTGGATGTCCTCCAGATTTATGCATCAAGGGGAAGGCCGAGGAGTCATTCCTCATTAACCCAAGATACGCAGAGGGCGCCCCGCATCAGTATATACGCGGGTGCGTCTGAGGAGGAGCAGATGCAGGTTTGTGTCTTGTCCACGGGAGACACCTGGATGACGCCCTATAAACGATACCTGGCGGATGGGGCCCTTCCAGTGGACCCTGAAGAGGGTAAGAAAATCAAAAGGAACGCCGCAAGATATACCTTGGTGGATGGGGTGCTGTTCAGACACAGTTTCACTCACTCTATCCTAACGTGCGTCAGTGGCGATGAGTGCACCAGGATAATGGCGGAGCTACATGAAGGCGTCTGCGGAAGCCATGTAGGAGGAAGGTCCTTAGCCTCCAAGGTAATACGCGCAGGTTTCTTCTGGCCAACGGTGAAAGAGGATTGCGCACGGCACGCCCAGCGGTGTAAGCAATGCCAAAAGCACGCCGACTGGCACAAGGCGCCGCCAGAAGAGTTGCGGTACATATACAGCCCGTGGCCTTTCCACACATGGGGTATTGACATCTTGGGCCCCTTCCCACTAGCAATCAGGCAGATGAAATATCTGATCGTCGCCATAGAATACTTCACTAAGTGGATAGAGGCAGAACCCGTGGCACAAATCACTGCGCATAAGGTACAGCATTTTGTGTGGAGAAACATCGTGTGTCGCTTTGGCGTACCCAGGCGCCTGATATCTGACAACGGGACCCAGTTCGCCAGTCAGCAGTTGAGAAATCTGTGCGCTGAAGTGGGAATCAAGCAAGTGTTCGCGTCGGTCGAACACCCCCAGACCAATGGACAAGTAGAGTCAGCAAACAGAGTTCTGCTAAGGGGGTTAAAAAGAAGGTTAGAGAAGGCCAAAGGGGCGTGGGCGGAAGAGGTGCCAAGGATTGTATGGGCATACCACACCACGCCCCAATCCTCTACTATGGAGACGCCGTTCAGTTTGGTGTACGGGTCGGACGCGATGATTCCAGTAGAAATACACGAAAGCTCACCGCGTTTTCAAAACTTTGTGGTGGAGGAATCTAATGAGGAAAGACGGGTAAACCTGGATCTGCTAGAAGAGGCCAGGGAAGAAGCTAGAATAAAAGCTGAAGCGATGAAGAGAAGAGTGGAGCGGCAATATAGCTCTAAAGTAAAGCCACGACAGTTTCAGGTGGGCGACCTGGTGATGAGGAAAGCTCACCCTTACGAGTTGGAGAATAAGCTGTCTCCCAAGTGGACCGGGCCCTTCAGAGTTACTGAGGCTAAGGGCAACGGTTCGTACAACCTGGAGACTTTAGATGGAGGCCCTATCCCGCGCAGTTGGAATGCAGCCAACTTAAAATTTTATTTCAGTTGAC
The DNA here is from genome assembly GCF_000499845.2 of Phaseolus vulgaris. NCBI lineage: Eukaryota > Viridiplantae > Streptophyta > Magnoliopsida > Fabales > Fabaceae > Phaseolus > Phaseolus vulgaris. The sequence continues at coordinate 14,682,681 of NC_023755.2, read as the reverse complement.
CTATGTAAGCAGCATGTAACAATTTAGTTGAAGGGGACGCTCTTTTTCCCTTTCGGGGGTTTTTTAATGAGGTCACCCTAATAAATGGAAAAACCAGTTGAGAAAAAGAAGTGCCTTGGTTTTCAGCCTTTATTTTTCCTTGTTAGAAGTAATGTGATGCGCCGCCTAGGCCATGGTGTCGCCAAGGAAGAAGGCGTCGCCTAGGTCTTGGCGTCGCCCAGAAAGAAGGCGCCGCCCAAGGAAAAGCATGCATCGTTGGCAGAACGAGACGAAAGGAAGTCGCGCGGTATATGAAGCATATGCAAAGTAAAGTGGCATTGTAAAGAATTATGATATTGAAAAGTTGTTGTTACAAGCAATGTTCAGTACAAAATGCAAAAACACAAACAAGCCACTTCTCATCGCTCATCAGAGTCATCACTAGAGGAAGGCGAAGCCTCTTTCCCAGCCCGCAGCGCTCGAGTAAGTCGTGTCCTCTTTTCTCGGCTTATTTTCGAACCTGCACAAAGGGAACAGATGTATTAGAGACACAGTGAAGAAAGACAGGCACAGTTAGAAAGTAACGAAGGTCGAAGTTGCCTAAGGCAGTGGTTCTTACTTATGTACTTCTCAAGAGTCCTAGCGTTGAACTCCAAGCTGATCACCGTAGCGGAGTCCAAACCTCCCGCCTCAGCAAGAATCCGGCAAGCTATTTGATCACTTGGAGCCAGATTCTTGAGGGGTTTGGCTTTGAGGGCCTTTTCCTCTCTCACCCAGTACAGCGGAAACCCATCGAGGGCGTCGGGAACAAGATCAGTACAGCAGATCTTGAAGAACCGGCCTTTCCACCCCGTGAACGAGCTTTGGAAGGGTGTGAAGAGAACTCTTCTGGGAACATTGCTGAGAGTTACCCAAAGGTTGTGTCTCTGTCTCTTCACCTCAAAAAAGTGAAGAAAGAGGTCAACCGAGGGTGCACAACCCAGAAACCCAAAGAGGACATCGAAGGCCTTGACAAAGGCCCAGCTGTTGGGGTATAACTGGGCTGGAGCCACGTTGATCTCCGTCAGCAGTTCCTTCTCGAACCGGGAGAAGGGTAAGCGCACCCCGATGGTCTTGAACACCACCTGGTAAAAGTAAAAGAAAGGGACCCCGTCATTCGCTCGTTCGTCTCCACACACTGGCTCCCCCAGAGTGCAAGGGAGCACAGCGATGTCGTCATCGTGCCTCCTCGCGAAGGCCCGGTGGTCGTAAGAACACAACTCCCCTTTGTGTTCCCGTACGGCCCTGGTGGAGAGCAAGCATGAACATTCATCAAGAAGTTCGCTCGAGGCCCAAGGGTACAAGTCTTTGGGACGGACCCTGGAGGAAGCATCGTGAGAAGACATTCTTTAACAAGATCAGGATGGCTGGAAATGCAAGAGTTGAGCGAGGGGAGCGGTTAGAACAGCCCTTCGACAGAGAAGAAAGGGTGCAAGAAGAAAGAACGCAAGTAGGTTATGAAGAGTGAGAAAATGATGAAGATAGTTTCAGAGCTTGAAGAGTTAAATAAAGCGGTTAGAGCGCCAAACGACGTGAATGGATGCACCGCACGATTGATACACGTGGCAGAAGATGAAAGGATGACTCTGGCACCACTGGTTTAAATCAGAAAATGTCCCGTCAACAGAATATCCAATGGTACGATCCGCCGTCGAAAATGAGTCAGTGGCATAGCAGGAGTCAGGGCTTGATGAACTGACCAAATGTCCCACAAACCATACAAGTAGCGCCACGTGGATCAAGTCGAATGACAGAAGGTCCCATCAGCTATACAAGGAGCGCCACGTGGATGGCACAGACAAAGCCTTGGGCTCTTCGCTGTTATCAAGCGTTGACCAAGGCAAGAGTTAAGGTCAATGTCGAGGTAAAGGTAACGCCCGAGGCGTTGCCAGGAAGGACGTAAAGGGCGACGACAGCGCGAGATGTCGCGGGTGTCGCCAACCCAAATACCGACAGGCATCGCCTCCCCGATACCCACAGGTAGGAAAGACTGTGGAGGGAGACGAAAGCAAAGAAAAGCAAAGTTAGTCACAGGCGTCGCCTCCCCGATACCCACAGGTAGGAAAGACTGTGGAGGGAGGCGAGACCACCGAGCGCCAGCGAGTCACTGGCAGGGTGTTCCCCGATACCTATGGGAAGGAAAGACCATGGAGGGAACAAACCCCCCCACGGCACTCGGCGTTTTAGACACCCGGGACGATACGGTGCTGCTCTAGCAGGCCTCTCCTTAGGCATGGGCGCCGAGCGTTTGAGATCAAGGAAAAGACCTTTCGGTATCAGAGACGTCCCGAGGACGATACGACTTCACTAAGTGAGCCTCTCCATGGGCGTGAGGGTTGGCGCGCAACCTTTCCCGATCATACCAAATCGCCCAACGAAGTGAAAGAAATGGGCGAACACGGATAAAATAGTCGAAGCGTGTGGAGGGAAAAGAGAATGAGATCGCATAGACAGAATCGTATGTGGCAGAGAAATAAATGCAACCATGCGGACCTCCTAAATCAGTGACAAGAGTACAAATAGTTCAAAGAATTACAAGTTTTGGCAGATGAAATCAAAAAACGAAGGTAAAGAATGAAGAGTTGAGCTTGAAGAGGAAGGTGGCGGATGAGAAGCAGCGGCTCAGTCGTTCAAGTCCATGGGCACGACCTTCCCGTCAACAACGTGGTGTGTGGGGTCGCAGTTCGACAGGTTGACGCCAGGATTCTCGCAGGACGCCTGGGTTAGGGCCTCTTGGAACCCCTCCTCGAAGGTACCCGCCATCTCCTGGATAAGGGACTTTTTCTCCTTCTCCAGTTCCTCAATGGTGGCGTCTCCAGAGGCCACTTGTTTCTCCAAAGCCTCTTTCTCCACGCGAAGCCGGCTGACCTCGACCTGTAGTTTGTCGTGGTCAGCGCGAAGAAGGTCCATAGCTTTGGCCTGGGTGGCCATTTCCCCCTCCATCAGCTCCGCCTTGGCAGTTTGTTCACAGCAACGGTCCTTCAGGTCCTTTTGAGTTTCTGCGTCTGCTTTGACCAATTCCTGAAGACCCGCTACCTGTACTTGGAGAGCAACTTCACGAGCGTAGAAGTCAGCCTGGAGCTCCAAGACCTCTGCCAGTTTCCTCTCAGCTTCTGCCCTGGACTCTTGTGCTTGTTTCAGAGAGGAACAATAAGCCTCGTTCTGGCGTCCCAGGGCCTTCATCTCCTCTTCCAGGGTGGTTGCTTTCGTTTCCAAGGCCTGGAGAGTTTGAGCTTGCAAGACAGCGTTTCTGGCCTGGGAGCGCCATTCAAGAGCCACCGCCAAGAAGGCCCCCAAATAGAAAGGCATACCTTCCCTCCTGTCGGTACCTTCTGGCATAGTCCCGCCACTGAAACCCCTCATCAGATGCATGATTGGAGGGGGGATGGCAATGAAGTCGGGGGCGGCAGCGTCGGGAGCCGGGGAAGCAGTGGTTTCTGGCGGCGGCAGAGGAGGGGTAGATTCGGCGCCTTCGCCCCTTTCCTCTTGGAGAATCATAGGAGGGAGTGATGTTGCGCTTGGAGGGTTGTCCATAAAGGGGTTCCCTCCCTGCGGCGGCGTCTCTACCAGAAGAGGAACCCGCGCGGATTTTCTCCTCCTGAAGGGTGCCACGCCTTCTGATTCCTCATCATCTGACAGAATCTCCAAAACCCTTTTCCCTTTGTCGAGAGGGGTTGGAGCCGGTGATGAGGCCGCAGCTAGGGGAACGGCGGCGATAGGCGGAGGAGAATTGGGAGTCGGAAGCACTTTGGAGCCAGGTGGAGACGCCGGAGATGGGCTAGAAGAAGCTTCAGCGGTGACTGGAGGTGGCGGTGACGGAGCCGGTGGGAGAACCGGATTGGCAGCAGGGCTGGAGGAGGCGCCTGCCTTAGCGGCACGAGCCTCCTCCAGTGCTTTCGCCAACATTATTCTTTTGGAAGTGCCCATCACCGATCCTACATCAAGACAGGCCAAACAACAAGGATTAGCACTAGAGCGGTTATGTGGATTCACAATACAGGAAGAGATGCGAAATGCAAGTAACATTGTACAGTGAAAAATGGTAATGCAGATAACCATAGCAACTAATGCATCATAAATCGCCAAGAGCAAATACCGAAGTATGTAGAAAGCCCATGGGCATTGAACTCGTTCGCGATGAGCTTGGCGGTATCGAAGACTATCCCCAGTCCCGCCAAGGCTTTGCATATATCCCGGTCAGGCGGGGCAAGTTCGTCCAGAGCCAAGGGCTTCATAGTTATGGGTTTGTCTGTCCAGTACAGGGGAAAGCCCTCTAGAATGGTAGGATCGCGCTTGGTCGCGCGGACCTTGAAAAATTTCCCCTTCCAGCCTTTGAACGAATTCTGGAAGAGCGTCAGGATGATGCGCCCGGCGATGCCAGAAAAGCTCATCCAGAGACTTTTCCCTTGCTTCTTTACCTCGAAGAAGTGAAGAAAAACGTCCACAGAGGAGGGAACACCTAGATAGCCGCAGAGAATTTGGAACCCCCTCACGAAAGCCCAACTGTTGGGATGGAGTTGGGCGGGAGCAGTGTTTATCTCTGTCAGTAGCTCTTTTTCGAAGGGAGTTAGCGGCAGACGCATGCCCACCCTTTTGAGCACCATCTGATAGAGGAAGAAGAAAGCGCATCCCCCAGTATCCCGTGAGTCCGCGCAAACGGGCATCCCAGGTCGCACTCGGCTTACCAGGACTTGGGAGTCATGACTTTTGTGGAAAGCATTGAAGTTATAGAGGGCAGGGTCCCCCCTGTGGGCCTCCACGTCCTCAACGGAGTTCAGGAGGGAACATTCGTCCAGAAGTTCGTCGGGGGCCCAGTCATATTCGCCCTTATAATGAGACTTGGGGAGCGGGGGAGGCGCGGTGGTCTTGGTTTTTGCCATCAACGCCAATGCTGAAGATCAAAAGAGAAAGAAAGGGTTCAGAGAAAAGGGGTTTGGAGAGAAGAAAAGGGGAAAATGGAAGAACCCCAGGAGCGCCCTACTCGCAAAAGAACGAAGGGAAGCGAAAGGAACAACGAGGCATACAAACAATATCTAGAGAAGTACGAGAACAACAACAGTCCCAGGCAGTTTCCTATAATGCGACAACAGTGAAGAGTTGAGAGTGCTCGAAACCATACCTTTGCTGTTGAAGTGGAGGCGGTAGGAGAGCGTAGGAAGGGGAGAATCGCAATTGCAGAGAGAAGAGGTTTTGGAGGCGATGAACAGGGCAAAGTAGCAGAGTGAATGAATGTAACAGTAGGGTGAGCGCGGGGTTTGGAGTAACTTAAACGTTACATTTCACGACTCAAGAAGCGCCAACTAAGGGCCGCAGGATCGGGCCACGCGTCAGAGGGTCGATTGCCCAGGGGAAGCGTAAAGGTCTCTAAAGGAGGGCCACGCGATGGGCCACGTGGCGCGCGATCAAGGGTAGCCCAAAAGGCGTAATCATCCCCATTTCAGGGAATGTCCAATCGGTCATTAAGAATACCCCTGTGGTTCAGAAAATGTCGCGTCAGTAATTCGAAAATTTGCTGAGTCAGCAGAGAATGACACGTCATCAGGAAGGCACGTGGATGGCGGGGGCAAGGCTTTAGTCTTTGCGCTGAAGACAAGTCTTCGGCTTAAGACTGGGGGCTTGTGTACCGTCCCGTATCAGGGCGTTGACTAAGTCAAGGTTGAAGTCAACGAATGGAAGGTCAAAGTCAACTCAAGGTGTCGCCCAGATGTAGAGACGCCAAGACAAGGCGTCGCTAAGGCACGGCGTCTCCTAGGTGAAGGCGTCGCCTAGGTGAAGGCGTCGCCTAGGCGAAGGCGTCGCCTAGGTGAAGGCGTCGCCTAGATGAAGGCGTCGTCTCGGTGAAGGCGTCGCCCAGGTGAAGGCGTCGCCTAGGTGAAGGCGTCGCCCAGGTGAGGGCGTCGCCAGATCGAACAGTGTAAAAGCAAGGCAATCACGGTGTGGTTCCCCGATACCCATGGGTAGGAAAGACCATGGAGGGAGCGACGTCGTGGGAAAGCCTCAGGTCCCGATATCTCGGGAAAGTGATAAAGAGAAGGAAAAGGTGGCTTCAAGGCCATAGTGATAGTACCAGTGAAGGGCAGCCTGACTCGCGAAGTACCCCTGCCGCCCCAGAGACGCCTTCGGGACAGATACGACCCAAGAGGAAGGTCACGCCCAGGATAACCGGGTGCAGGGTGTGAGAGGAAGGCAGATACGCTCTCAGAGTAAGTGGCTAGATACTTGGGGGCATGAGTTGGCACCCAAAAAGCCACCCCTAGTGCAGTAGCACTCCCAAGCAGGAGGACCCACACGTAGAAACGTCCCCAGATGGGCAGAAACGCCCCCAGATGGGGTCATGGCGTCGTGAGGCCCTCCACGTGTACGACAGCAATGCCGGAATAGAAACACCCTCTAGTCAGGTGCCAGGTAATTAAAGATATTCAATACAGTTTCCCTTTTTAGCATTCAGGTACTATTATGGCTCCCAAGCGTTTCAACGTCTTAAATGCGCTACGTTTCGTAATTAAGCGCTTTAATGAGTGCGTTACGTTCGAGTTAAAAGCGCTTTAAGGCGCTTTAAATGCTGGGGCAGTTTAAATAGCGCTGGGAATGTCGGAAAAAGGGTTGGAACCTTTGGCAAACTTAGGAGAAACTCTTTGGTTGCTTGCCCGTGCTTTAAGGTTACGTACAAGTGACTGGAGAATATTTTTGCAAAAAGGAGACAACACACACACAGATACACAGTTCTTTTCCCACCTTCAGAGTGCCACACGCGGTGCTCAGATACGTGGGTGGGCAGTTTTTTGGTGTTTCTTGCTGGCTGACTTGAGCGTCGGAGTGCAAACGGCTGCTAGGGCGCCTCTTTGTCCTTTTGTTTTTGCAGGAATTCACAGGCAATCAGTGGGAAGGAGTCCTTAGCTGACGGTTGAGGTCGCGCACGAAGACGTCCCGGTCAACCGGACGGAACACTAGGGATGGCTAAGAAGAGAGGATGATGAGCCACTATTTCCCTTTCAATGTCACGCCTAGACACAAGGAGTGTAGGCTTAGAACTCTTATCTTTTTTATCTTTTTTTATCTTTTTCACTCTCCCTCTTTTTCTTCATGATAACTTGGTCCTCATGGACTTCTCTTGGAGAGAGAGATTTTAAAGTAACCTTGTGACCATGGAATTCAAAAGATAGTTTGTAGGTAAAGCCATCATGTAAAACTTTTCTATCAAATTGCCAAGCCCTTCCCAAAAGAACATGAGTGGCTTCCATGGGCACAACATCACATAATACCTCATCTTTGTATTTTCCAATGGAGAAATGGATGAGGACTTGTTTATTGACAATTATTTCTCCTACTTCACTAAGCCATTGTAATTTGTAGGGCTTTGTATGAGAGATAGTAGGCAATCCAAGCTTATCTACTACTCTTGTACTAGCCACATTTGCACAACTACCCCCATCCACTATCAAGGAACAAATGTTGTTTTGAATAAGACATCTTGCATGGAAAATATTTTCCCTTTGACTTTCATCAAAAGGTTGTGAAACTTGTCCAAGAAGTCTTCTCATAACTAACAAGTCCCCTTCAAGTGGACATTCACTTTCTTCCTCACTAGATGCATGAGAATGCAATGAATAATTAGGAGAATCCGAATCATGCTCACTAACTACAATGCCCTCATGCATGTACATACTTCGTTTGGAAGGACAATTTGCAGCTATATGACCATAACCCATACATTTAAAGCATTTAGTATTGGATGTTCTAGTGGGAGACTTAGGTCTAGAAGTAGATGGCTTAGTTTCCTTGGGTTTGAAAGAAGAATCTTTGGAAGGATGTTTAGAAAAAGAATTTTTGTTTCTCCAAGACTTGGAGTAGTATCCATCATTGGAAGCATTTTTTAAAGAGTTTTTCTTAGCAAGTTGGGCTTCCACCTTCATTGCAAGATGAACTAAAGAGCCCAATGATGAATACTCTTGTAACTCAACAATGTCTTGAATATCCTTCCTAAGACCACTCACAAACCTAGCAATCATAGCTTCCTCACTTTCTTCTAATTCAATTTTAAGCACAAGCGTCTCAAGCTCCTTATAATATTCATCCACATTTAGCGTGCCTTGTTGAAACCGTTGGAGTCTCAACATGAGGTATTTCCTAAAATGTGGGGGCACAAACCTAGTGCGCATATGATCCTTTAAAGAGTTCCAAGAGTCCACAGGAGGACCCTTGTGATAGATAATGTCCTTTACAATTCCATGCCACCATTTCATGGCATAATCACTAAACTCTAGGGTGGCTAGCTTAAGCTTATGCTCATCTTGGATCTCATGGATCTCAAATATTTGTTCACACTTAGCCTCCCAATCTAAATATACATTAGGATCACTAAAGCCATTAAAACAAGGTAGCTTGACCGAAGGAAGCCTAGACTTTGCATCATGATAAAAGCCATTGCCATAGTGAGTTCTTTCCCCTTGGTGATGATGTCTTTGTCGATGGACTTGGGGTGGATTTCTCCTTCTCCTATGCTCATCTTCACGGCCAAAATCATTGGAAGAAACTCTTGTTGAAGGTCTATGATGCTCATCATGAATTGAAGGAGATAGTCTAGCCTGTTGCACCTCCATCTTTTGCAATTTCTCCTCCAAGCGTCTAATGGTTCTTTGAGCTTCATGTAATTCACCGAGGATTGAAGCTTTGGAAGGAGAATTCTGCTTGTATGATGCATCACTTGAAAATCCAGCCATTTTGGAAATAAAAAAAACAGCAAACACACAAAAACAGCAAACAAGTTAAGAAACAAAAATTAGCAAAAACAGTGAGTGTTTTAAGCAAAAATGCCGAAGTGAATTGAGGCAGAAAAATAGGTCACTCTCAAAGAAATAATGTCCTTGCACCAATCTGATCTTGAGGCCTTGGAATCCTCAAATGAAAGATGTCAAAGCAAGCACACCAATCTCAAAGGCAACCACCACAAAACCAATGAAACAATAAAGACAAACAAGAAAAGGTATAAGCAAAGAAAGGTATTTGCAAAAGGAAAACTATATGTAAGACAAACTCAAAGAGTAAAGAATGAAAGACAATCAAGAAAATAAAGAACTCAATGAGAAAGTAGGCACACAAAAGAATACTTAAGGAAAAGCACTAGAGTAGATGAAGAAAACAAAAAATTTAGCTACTGGAATTTTTTTTTTTTTAAAGCAAACTGTGCTTGATATTCACTGATTTAACTGGAATGATGTAGAGCGAACTGGATTATGAAAATTAAACCACAGAAACTTCAAGATGTTAACTCAATAATGGCACTGGAATCAATTAAAAACAGTAAGCCAATTAATTGAGATAAATTTTTTAAAATCGCGGCCAGATTACCGTATTCTTTTCGGCAGCACTGTACACTTTTTTTTATTTTATTTATCATTTTTTGTGTACTTTGAATTTTTGAATGATTATTTTTTCTACTCTTTTCTAACACTTTGAATATCACAAATCCATAATTTCAGAATTTTCCAGTGAGTAAATCAATTGCAATAAGGAAAAACAGTAAGCACTTTTTTTCAGAAACAGAGGAATCCTAATAGGAATAAAAAACAGAATTATGAACTAGCAAAGACATAATGGAAAATGATGTATTGGAACTTGTATAGGTCTAGAATACAAGTATGAACTCAATTCTAAAAAGAAAATGCACAAAGGATCAATATCAATTCAGAAAATTATATGACACCAAAGCAAGAAACAATCAAAAACAATAAAAGTACTACTAGAAGTAATGACAATTATGGAATAACATGACTAAGACAAAACTTGACATTATTCAAAAAGGAAAATACTCAAACATATGATAGGCAAAAGAATTAAAAACAGCAAGTATACTCAAAATAAGCCTAAAACAGAAACTTAAATTGCAAGAAATTAAAAGAGCTCTTGAAATAAAGTACTACACAACTCAACAATTAAACAAGAACACACCTAACCTCATGATACCACATGATGTGATTCCACTAGCACAATTAGAATGATTCTTGACATTCTTAGGAATCATCTTGAGTTGGTTAAGAGCTAGGCACTTTATCATAGAAATGGATCAAGGTTCTATGAACAAGAACTCACCAAAACTAGTGCCAAAACACAAACTCATATAGAAGATCCAATTATTGTCAAATTGAACTGAACAAAAAGGCACAAAAGCTAAGCAAACTGAATTTGAATGCTGGAAATTAAAATGAACCAAACAAAAAGCTGGAAAATGAAGAAGAAAGATGAAGAACAGCAAGGCACCATAAAAGAACCGAAGCAACACAAATAAAATGAAAACTGCCGAACCAAAATCAACAAGGAAACAAGCTAAAACAAGGAATTAACAAAAGAAGAAAGGAAGGAGAAGAGAGTGCTCATGAAGATGGATGTATGGCTGGATGATCACGCCACTAGAAGGATGGTTGCTCCTAGATGAGTGTGCTGCCGCCACTTGAGGACACCATGGATCCTTCAAGATGAGACTAGAGAAGAAGGCTCAAAAGCTCTCCAATGATCACTCAAAATTTGAGTATAGTTTCTTTTCTCTAAAATTCAAATATGAAATTTACAAAGGAAGCACCTCTATTTATAGCCTAAGGTGCTGAAAATGTAAGCTAAACAATTTCAAATTTCCCCCCTAAAACAAACTAGAACCGGCGCCTATTTACGAGGCATGAGGAAGGTGTGACCTCTTCCTTCACTTTGGCACCTCCTATTCTACTCCTACACTTATCTACTAATACACCCCCCTTCCTAAAGCTCCTAACTAAAGCCTAAAAGATGCTATAACAAAAGAGGTTTCTAATGTTTCCCTCTAAGCACCTTCAACCAAAGAAATTACAAAAAGAGAAAATAAATGTCCTCTACTCCTAAAGCTTTGAACATGCTTCTTGTAAGCCTTTGAGGTGGGCTTTGACCTCCATGGGCGTCCTCCATTTGTGCCTCTACCTCTTCTTGACCTTGTTGATTGGCCTCCATGTCCTCTTGAGCTTTATCTCCATCATCTGGTTGCCCCCGACATTATGAATCTACCCAATGTTTCACGTCTTGCTACTCCGCCTGTTCAAAGGGATACCCTCAAAGAATGTATCTAACACAACTACACCCACCTCACCACTTTTGAACTACCAACTCCTGAAAACCCTAATCCACCAAACCCATTGACACCACCGTACGAGCCCCCAATCAGAAAATGCCACATGGTCAAGCATTTACGAGGAGTCATGATGAAGACCTGAAAGATAGAGCATTTTCTGACCAAGCCCAACCTTCCAGAAGGATGACCCAGAGCATGACACAAGATCCAAGGCTAGGTCAAGACCATCCACTAGCTTGTGCTTCAGAGCCTATTATTCCTGAAAGGATCACCAAAAGTAGAGCCCATGTGATGGGAGTTGAGCACTAGCTAGTTTCTTTATTTGTAATTTCAGTAGATTAGGTTCACATAGCATAAATGGGAGTATACTTAGCAAATTAGGTTTGTGCCAAACCCATTTTTGCAAGACAAGGCACCTAGGTTTAGGAAGGTTGACCTACCTTCTAGACACTAGGTTAGTAGGGGTGGCATTGACCTTAGTCAAACCTTAGCGCCCCTCCCTCCCCCTTCTCCCCTCTCCTCTCTCTTGCCCACCAAGGCACCCCTTCCCTATAAATAGGGTGCTTGACCTCATGTCTTTTCACATTGAATTTGAATATAGTAAAGAAACTCTATAGGAGTGTTTTTTTTAGACTTGAGAGTTCTCATAGTGGGTCTTAGCTTGAGTGTGCGGGAACTTCAACTGGCAGCTCTTTCACAACTGGTACGTCCTACTGATAAGTGTCTAATTTCAGTAATATTTCATATTAAAATATAGGCACTAATGCGGATTTATTGCTAATTTACATATAAAATAATCCATAATTTATGAATTTATAACTTTTTACATTTTTATGAGCATTATTTGAATAAGAGCATTTTATTCCCAAATTTGGTGTTAATTGCAAATTTCTAGGGAGGATTGAAAATTTGGAGTAAAGGAGAATAATTTGAGCTAAAAAGAGAAAGCTGGAAGGTCCCAAAATGGAAAAAGATGCAAAGAAATATTGAGCCTTTTTTATGTTTTATCATTTAGTCCATTAGCGCAACACAGGAAGCAACCTAACCCTAGAAAACTAGGATAAATAGAGGGTTAGAGGCCCAACCCTATGGTGCCAGATTGATAGGAGAACACCATAGAGTGAATTGTAACCCAATTGGGAGAATGGAAGGTGCTAGAAGTATGCGTGGTTAATTCTACCCTTTGGGATTGGGAGTAATCTGCTCAAACTCTTATGTATTGAGGTGATATCTTATATATTAATATTCAATTCTTGATTGATTATTGGTATTCTTGTTTTACTTTTAACTTTCCGTGACAAATTGAGAATCCTAAATCTAACCGAGAGGTATTTTTAGGGTTTGGACCTAAACAACAATACTTAACATATTTGAGTGCTAGGAATAGACTTGAAATGTTAATTGCTATTAAACGTCTGAGCTTTTTTCTAAGTTGTTCTTATAATTATGCGAGGAATCGATAGTTAGGGGACATTCTTAAGGATTTTATATGCGAGGAATCAATATAAATGATTTTTATACGTGAATCAATTTCAATCAAAGAACTTAATATTGACATGAAACTTAATCCCTATTTTTCCAATTGGAGCAACTAATTCTTTGTTTGTTTTCTTATTGATCAGTGCTAACTTAACCAACTCAAAACTCTTTTTATTGTTCTATTGTTATATTTAACGAATATTGTTCCTTGTGGGATCGATATCCGTCCTTAGGGACAATTATTACTTTTGACAAACGCGGTGCACTTATCGTAAAAAGACATCATGTGTTTTGGCGCCATTGTCGGGTTAACATGTTTGAGTTGTTGAGTATAATTTCCTAAATATTGTGAATATTTTAATTTGTTTTAATTTTTTATTATATTTGTTACTGTTTTTATTTTGTTTTAAACAGAGTTTTTTTATTTTATTTTATTTTATTTTAATTTGCAGATTTACTGTATTATTTTAATTCTTATTTTGATTTTATTTGTTTCTATTTATTTTCAGATTTATTTTTTATTTTCCTTTTGATTTTGTTTTGATTTTATTATATTTTATTATAGTTCTTTTTCTTTAGGTTTAGTTACGTAGTTTTATTTAGGTTTACGTAGTTTCTATTTATTTGTTTTAATTATTTATCATTATTAATTTTAGTTTTTATTTTTACGAAAACTTAGTTTGCATAGTATTTAGTTGTTTAGGATTATATTTTTCTGTTTTATTTTGTTTTTATTTTACTCCTAGTATTTACTTGTTATTTTAAGTATGTTATTCTTAAGTTTTTATTTATTTATTTTTATACTTTTTATTTATTCATTTTATTGTTTTATTTTTTTCTCTTATTTTTGTCTTTAGTTTTTAGTTTACGTAAGTTGTTATCTATATTTATTTTCTGAATATTTTTGTTATTTTTTTCTCTTAGTGTCATTTTAGTGTTTTATTTTATATTTATTTTATTATTTTATTTTTGTTTATTTTATTTTGTAGATTTGTTTTTATTTTATCTTCAAATTTATTTTATTTGTCTTTTATTTTATTTTTTAAAAAGAAAAAAAATACTCTGTTTTTTTTTCACTAATACTTCTCAGGAAAGTAACATGACAAAAAATCAAGCACCACCTCCTAAGAGGACACTTGGAGATTATGTTACGTATCAAGGGCCAAGGCATTTTTCTAGTATTGCAATACCTGCTACCGACAAGGCCTTAAAAATAAAACCGCTTTTCTCACTCTCATCATTACCCATCAATTCAAGCCAAAGGATCATGAGGATCCATGTTCACATTTGTCTACATTTTATGAATTGGTGGGAACAATAGGCTTTCAATCAGGTGATCTTGAAAATGTTTATATATGCTTATTTTCTTTGTCATTGTCAGGAAAGGCTAAGGATTGACTCAAATCACTTCCAAATCAGAGTCTCACTAGTTGGAAGGATGTAGAGGAAAAATTTCTACAAAGACTTTTTCCAATTTCTCGCTTCATCAAAGCAAAGTCTGAAATTTCTGTGTTCAGACAAGGAACAGATTAATCATTCTGTGAGACATGGGAAAGATTTAAAATGATACTTAGAAAAATGCCCAAATCATGGGTTTGAAGATATGCTCAACTGAGCATATTTCTCACCGGTCTCAGATCTAACACAAAGATGCTCCTAGATGTTGCAGCTGGCGACACAATGATGGCTCTTGATGTAGAATAAGCGACAACGATTATTGCTACATTGGCGTCAACTGATTATCAAACCCAACATGATAGACAAAATACTCAAAAGGAAGGGTTGTTAGAAGATGCAATCTTAGCTCAAAATAAAATTCTGACACAACAGATTGAGTAGCTAACCGCACAAATGGCTAAATTGCCCCAACAATTATATGTTGTTCATTCATCTCAAAGCTAGAGTCAAGCAATCAAGTGTGATTTTTGAGGAGGTGATCATTCTAATGATTACTGTTCTTATCGGAATAATTCATCTGAAGCTGAGGATCTATCCATGCTTGAAAGAATGAGTAAAGTTGAAGACGTCCTGACAAAACTTGTGATAATGGAAGAAAATAACATGACAACAATCAGGAATATAGAGATCCAGATGGGAAAAGTGGCCAAACAATTTGAAGAAATAAAAAGTGACCAGTTTGCAGTTGACAGTTGTTCTCGCCGGTTGACTCGAACACCTTCGTGCGTCTCTACGAACTGCGCTTTAAGAACCCCTTTGCTTCTGTTCCAACGTTCTCCTTCCTCCGCCGTGAATACCTCAAACAGAGAGACAAAAGGCGCCCTCGCGGTCGTTTGCACTCCGACGATCAAGTCAGCTATTGGACAGGAAACACCAAACACTTCTCGTCGCAGAACATCGTAAGGTCAATGTTCAGAGAAATGCGTAACTGAATCGTAACTGAAAATGCTCACTTATGCTCAAATGTCTTAGAATGTGTAAGACATACCTTATTTTTTTTATAGTAAAACCTTATATACCTTCCCGGTGTTTCTGTCCACGTGCCAGCCTGAGACTTGCGCATTCAGTGGGCGCTTCTTAGCAACACTGCCCCAGCCTTAGGGCCTTCTCAGTGTGTAAGATTTCCCTGTCGAAGTGCAACTCGTGCGGGGGTGACTGCATGGATGCCAACTCATGCGCCCATTCTCTGAGTCATCCGCCCTGGGAGTTCCCTGCCTTCCTCACGTGCCATGCATGCAGATCACCTTCTGGGATGTGACCCCCTCGTGGGTCATCTCTGTCCTAGTGGCTTTCCAGCGGTGGTGTGTACTGCCGCGTCCCTACACCTCATGCACAGATCCTTCGTGAGTTGGGTCTCTCCCTTCTGGTACTAGGGGTGTGGCTTGAAAACCACCTTTCTTTATCTATTATTATTGTATGGGATGTCGAGTCCCAAGGCCTCCACGCCCCTACCGTGTCGCCTACTCCACGGTTATCCCTACCCGTGGGTATTAGGAAGGGACACCTCCCTGGCCTACCAAAATTCCCGGGCGCCTTTATTATGCCGAGCCTGGGCGACGCCCGAGGCCGGTCAATGCCCGAGGCTGTGGACCTTAACGAAACTCCTTCCTGCCCTGCAGTACTTTCTAGTGGATCCCTCTCTCGGGACCCCACCACTTTGACTTTGGTCAACGCCCGAGGATCGTACGGTACAACAGCCAAACCAACCCAAAAGAGCATTGCAATAATGTAGTAACTGAAAAGGAAGATGAGATTGAGGAGTTAGAGAGAGAAAAGAAAAGAAGTGAGGAAGAAAAAAGTAAAAATAAGGAGAGAGGTGTTATTGAAAAAGATTTACCATATCCTCATCCCCCTTCAAAAAAAGAGAAGGAAAGAAATTTTTTTGATAAATTGCTCCCTAAAAATTATTTTGCAGGAAATTTGAAGCAAGATTAAACATTTGAAAGATTTCGAAAGAATAGAAGCTACATTGAAGAAAGAAATATAGAGCTGGAGGATAGATACAATGCCCTTATTCGAAAAAGCTTGCCTAAAAAATTCAAGGACTCAGGAAGTTTTAATCTTCCAGTGTCTATAGGTGCTTTATATGTGGACAATGCCTTGCTAGATTTGGGGGCAAGTATAAATCTAATTCCTTGGGCAATGCTGAAGAAAATAGGTGATTTGGAGATTAAACCCACCAAGATGACTTTAAAGTTAGCTGATCAAGTAACCAAGTATCCATATGGTATGGTTGAAGATGTTCTTGTCAAGGTGGATAAATTCACATTCCCTGTGGATTTTGTTGTGATGGACGTTGATCCTGCCTGCTGACTGGAACGCTGGAAACTGCCTCGTCAAAGGATCGACGTGCGCACCGCTTCTCACCTCCGTTCCTCTTCGGGATCTACCTCAAGAACCTGCAAAGAAACAGAGCGGCGCCGCTGCGGCCGATCGCACTCCAACGCTCAAGTCAGTGACGGTATCACCAAATACTAAGAGAACAAGAACCGTGCAAATCCTCTCTCACAGTCAGCTCTATCACTCGCAAGCGTAAAGTGTATCAACTGAACGTGCGTACCTCGGAAAGTTCGTTAAGAACTCTTATATACCTGGTAGCTTTCTCTCTCCTGGCAGTTACAGACTTGGACACGTGGCTCGCATCCAACCGTACACGTGCCATCATCTGGAGGCTCCCTGACTTGGCGCTGCTTCTACTCTCATTTTGGCTAAGTTACCTATGCATGGTACTGCCCAGTGCATAGCTAACTTGGGAGTGCGATCTCTACTGGAACTGGCGAGTTAGGGGCCTTCATACACCTTCCCTGTGGTCTCGCCGGCCGCCTTCATAATCTGCTTCTCCTTCATCTTCGGCGATGTGCTTGCTCTGGCGATCTCCAATGACTAGGTCGCCGGAATCTACATCTGGCGACTTCATCCTTAACCTGGCGATCGCCGATTCTGGTAAGCTGGAAATCGGAACACGCCAACTTGACAACTGGCGACTACGCAAGCCCCCCGACTTCCTTCCCTTCTGCCAACCTGGCGCCTTGTCAACACGCCTATATTGTAGCAGGATGCCACGTCATCACACCCGACCACCAGGGCGGTACACAAGCCCCCCAGTCTTAAGCGAAGACTTGTCTAGCGAAAAGACTGAAAGAGCCTACGTCAACACCGATCTACGTGGCACTGACGCAGAATTCCAAGCGGTTGTACCCTCTGCTGCTCTGACGCTCCACCAAGCCCCTCACTCATCGCTCGACATGTGGCTTCATCAACGGCTCTCTTCATTTGCCGTTTGTGCTTCTTAAAACCATTTCGAAAAACCCTTAAACCCATTTCGCTCCACTGTTCCATCACTTTCTTCGTGCCTGCAAACGCTCTAACTTCTTTCTGTGAAAACTCTCAACGCTCTTCAACGCTCTAGATCACCATCTTCCTCCATCGTCCTCCTGATCATCGAAAGGTACCTACTTTCCTTCATCTGCTGGTTTCTCTTGCATTTTCACCGATTCGCATCATCCTGAAACTGCCTGGTGCATACGCTGTGGGTTGTTTTTCCATTTCTCCTTCTGCGCAACTTAGGGCTTCGTCAATCGTAGCAACGAACCTACATTCGTTCGTTTTTCACCTTCCTTCTATGATCGAGTCAGCCTCTGTAACCGCCCTGATCATTTTTCCTTTCTTCTTCCTTTGCAGCTGCTATCATGACTCGCACAAAGATTACCCCGAACCCTCCTCCTTCAACACGAAACCTTCCTTCACAAGCACACGACCCAACACAAATTCGTGGCGCTTCATCTTCGCAGGCTGAGAGGCCTGCGTCTTCCCAACCTGTCCTGGCCCAGGCGACTCCACCTAACGCTGGAGGAGCCCCCGTTCCCCTGCCCGACTTCAAAACTTTGTATCCCTGGGCCAACTCGACCCTTCTGAAGGGGACATCCTCTGTGAACACTGCGGGAGCAGTCTTGCGGCTGACTAAGGGGGACGAGATCTATCAATCGTTTCACAAGGAGCATGACGAGAAGATGATGGTGCTGCCTTGCCCCGCCGATCTGCCCGTGTGTGCTGATGACAAAGTAAGCGCCGACGGGCCCTTCTGCTTTGTCTATACGACTCTATTCAAGAAGGTCAAGCTTAGGTTCCCTTTCACCCGATTCGAGAGGGAACTTCTGACCGAGCTCAACATTGCTGCCGCCCAGCTTCACCCCAACAGCTGGGTGTTTGTTCGAGCTTTTCAAGTAATGTGCGACCACCTGGGGTTGCCCGCTTCCGTGGATGTATTCCTGTTTCTCTTCGAAGCCAAGCACCCAGGAGACCGCCTGTGGATCAGCTTGAACGCGATTGCTGGGAGGTCCATCTTTACCATCTTCCAGCAATCGTACAAAGACTGGAAGGGGAAATTCATCCAAGTGCGTGCGAATGACAAGGACGCCTCCCTTCTCGATGGCTTCCCCTTGTACTGGGTGGACAAGGGAAAGAAGGAGTCCAAGAGCTGCTTCAGGAGGCCCAGAAGTCCTGACAGCATGGGAGCATTAGACAGAGACCTCTGTCTCTTCTGGAAAAGGGTGGCGGACGCCAACATTACTTTCCTTACCACCACCTTGATCAGCTTCGAATTCTACGAAGATCAGCTAGAAATTCAAATAGGTTAGGACAATTGAACTATTGCTTTGATACTGCTTCTATTTAGCTGTTTCTGGGCGTCTTGTGCGTTATGCGCAAGACTTTGGTTTTACCTTTCCTGCACATATCATCTGCTTTGCTGTTTTACTACCTTATGCACTTATTTTTTTTTTCTTGAGTTAACCCATGCATTTTCGTTGTATGCAGACAACATGTTGGGCAAAGGCATGCTCGCCGAACTGAAGGCGCTCGCCCGAAACCACGGGTTGGCGACAGGTTCCCAAACGGTACCCAACTCGGTGGTGGAGTCTGCCATCGTCCACGGGCGATCGCCACCCAAGGAACCTGCCCAACGCAAGAAACTGGTCCTTAAGAGACCTAAAAGGAAAGCCCCTCAAGTCATCCATGAGGAGGAAGAAGAGGATGACGAGGTCACCGAGGATGGCCTCGTTACGAAGAGGAAGAGGGTAGCACCTTCTTCACCACCTGCCCCACCCCCTCTTCCAACCTCAACACCACCATCGACGCCTGCTCCTCCTCCATCATCGCCACCCCCATAGGCTCCTGCCTCTCCAGTCCAAGCGGTTCCACTGGCCACTACGCCACCTGCAGCCGAGGCCCAAGAGCCAAATTTCCTGGAGGACCCCCCGAGCGCCTCTACGCCATATGTGTCAGCTGGAGGGGGTCCCCCTTCAAACGCCTCCGCTGCAGAAGATGTTCCAATCGGGGATGAGGTTGCTCATACCTCTCCAATTCTGATCATCGAATCCCCGATCCCGTCGCCACGCCAGGAAGCAAACACTGAAGAACCTGCTAAGGAAGGTGGCGACGAGAACCCACAACAGGCCCACCTGGTGCCTCTCCAAGCCGCAAACCTCCCCCTTGAGGTCACAAGGATGTGGGAGCCTCTAATTGCCAAGCTGAAAACCATAGCAGAGGATATCCCAGCGATCATAACCAGGGTTGTGGAAGGCTCGACCAGGAGGCTCCAAGACGACCTCTTCAACCTCAAAACCGAAAACAGCACCATGAAGGTCGAGGTGGAGAAGTTGTCTTTCAGCCTGACGCTCGCAGAGATCGAACACTCCCGAGTGGAGGATGCAATGAATACCGAGCTCAGGCTGGCGCGCAAGGAGGCCACCGACCTTCGCCACAAAGTTCATCAACTTGCCCAAGAGAAGGTCGATCTGGAGAGCAAGATCGTGCCTCTTCGCGCGAGGGCGGTCGACCTGGAGGCTCTCATGAAAGCTGACGCCGCCAAGGTGCAAAAACTGGAGCAGAGGTCGATCGACCGAGAGAAACTACTTGGGCAAGTAGAAAAGGCGAGGGACGACGCCATGGCTGATCTCGCCGAGGCCAACAAAGAGAAAGGAAAGGTGGCTGCTGAGTTGGCCCAAGCACAATCGGAATCCAAGAAGGTTACTGAAGACCTTCTCCAGGCTCAAGAGACCAACGAACAACTCAAAAAACAGGTTGAAGAGCTGGAGCAGCAGAATAAAGAGCTAAAAGAGCAAACTGAAGACCTCAAGAAGCGGATTGAGGAACTTCAGGGTCAAATTGAAGAACTCAAGCTAAACTCTGCTCATATTCTGGCTGCTGGATTCGAAGCTGCTCGGGAACAATTCGCTTGCCTATTCCCCGATCTGGATCTCAGCATGGTGTCGCTGAACAATGAAGTAGTAGATGGAAAAATCGTTCCTGCTAAAGACTAATCAACTCTTCTTCATCTGCTACTTTTATGATTTCCCTTGTATTATTCTGTAATAAACTCGTATATATGTGCCTTTAACAGATACTTATCTTAAACAACGTTTGGATATTCCCTCTCCTGACTTCTTTAAGCGCTTTAACCTTCTTCGCATGTTTAACTTTGTCGGATTTGACTTAACGATCTTGCAAACACGACTTTTGACTTAACTGCTTCGAACCACTTCAAACTTAAGCAATAATCGCTTTAACCAACTTGTACTCTTAAGGCACTAACCTTATCGTAAGAATACCCTTCAAGCAACGAACTGTAACCCAGTTATTGGCTCAAAACACCGTCCCACTCGTCCTGCTTTATCAAACAGGTTTTTCGACCTTCTCGCCGCTGTTTGAACTCTTCCCGATCGCCAAGAACTCTTGGTAATATCAGCCTCTTTCTGGCCTCATGCTTTGGCAATTGTTTCTTTATCTGGGGTAGAAGCGCCCTTTGGGATCTTTCTTTGCCCCCCTGAACTTTAGAAAAAAAGACCGGTTAACTAGGCGTTCTCTTCGAACCTACCTTAGTCACCTTCCAAACTTCTTCCACCCTCTGCACCATACCTGAACTCGTTCGAGATGAGAAGGATTTTATCTTGCCTAAGCTCGCATGTAAGCGAGAAGGTCTTTAACTCGCCTGAACTCGCTCACCGGCGAGAAGGTCTTTAACTTGCCTGAACTCGCTCATCGGCGAGAAGGTCTTTAACTCGCCTGAACTCGCTCATCGGTGAGAAGGACTTTATCTGGTGCCTCAACTTGCCCAGGGTGTACATCTCCTCCCCCCTGGATGCACTGAGGACCTTTTCTCTTTCTCGCCTGCGCTCGCTCGACGGCGAGGAGGTCTTTAATTCGCCTGAACTCGCTCATCGGCGAGAAGGACTTTATCTGGTGCCTCAACTTGCCCAGGGTGTACATCTCCTCCCCCCTGGATGCACTGAGGACCTTTTCTCTTTCTCGCCTGCGCTCGCTCGACGGCGAGGAGGTCTTTATCTTGCCTCTACATTGCCCCAGGGGTTACATCTTCTCGCCCCCAGAAACACGGAGGACTTTTACTGGTGCCTCTACATTGCCCCAGGGGTTACATCTTCTCGCCCCCAGAAACAAGGAGGACTTTTACTCTTTCTCGCCTGCACTCGCTCGACGGCGAGGAGGTCTTTAACTTGCCTCAAAACGCGCGAGGGCGTTGAGGTCTTTCATCTGGTGCCTCCGATCGCCGAAAGACGATGAGGACTTTGAAAACTTAACTGGTGCCTCCAATCGCCGAAAGACGATGAGGACTTTAAAACTTTAACTGATGCCTCCAATCGCCGAAAAACATTGAGGACTTAAAAACTTTAACTGATGCCTCCAATCGCCGAAAAACGATGAGGACTTAAAAACTTTACTGGAAAACATGCGATATATCTTTTCTTGCCTTAAATCACTTACAAGTGACAAGGTCTTTCTTCAAAACTTTTGGAAAACAGCAAACATGCAACCAGAAAACGCCTTATACTTCGAAAACTCTTCTTTTATTGGGTGGCCTCATTAAAAACCCTCCTTAGGGAAAAAAGAGTGCCCCCTTTCAAACTGTTTCATCAGAGACATTGTATTATGACTTTTGTGTTTGTCTTTACTTACAAAGCTCTTAACTATAGTACAACTTCAGGTGTGTGGCGTTCCAGGTGCGGGGAATCGCCCCTCCTTCCAGCGTCTCTAAGCGGTAGGCTCCATTCCCGAGCGCCTCGGTTATTCTGAACGGTCCAGTCCACTTGGGTGACAGTTTATTCTCCATCTCGTACTGGTGGGCCTTCCTCATCACCAGATCGCCTTCTCTAAACTGCCTTGGCATCACCTTCGAGTTGTATCTTCGTTCGACCCTTCTCTTCACGGCTTCAGCCTTCAACCTCGCCTCTTCCCTGACTTCATCCAGTAGATCCAGGTTTAGCCTTCTCTCCTCATTCGAGTCTTCCTCCATGAAGTTCTGGAATCTCGGCGAGATCTCCTGGATCTCCACTGGAATCATGGCATCACACCCATAGACCAAGCTGAACGGGGTCTCATGGGTTCCTGACTGCTCGGTGGTGTGGTACGCCCAAACTATACGGGGCACCTCCTCAGCCCAACTTCCCTTGGCTTTCTCAAGCCTTCTCTTCAAACCTCTCAACAACACCCGATTGGCTGACTCCACCTGGCCATTTGTCTGAGGGTGCTCGACAGATGCAAACACTTGTTGAATTCCCACCCCTTCACAAAGCTTCTTCAACAGGTGGCTTGCAAACTGCGTTCCGTTATCCGACACCAGGCGTTTAGGCACTCCAAACCGGCACACGATGTTTTTCCATACAAAACCTTCGATCTTGTGTGCGGTGATCTGGGCCACCGGTTCTGCTTCAATCCACTTGGTGAAATACTCAATCGCCACCACCAAGTACTTCATCTGCCTGATCGCCAGTGGGAATGGTCCCAGGATGTCGATTCCCCAAGTATGAAACGGCCAAGGGCTATAGATCGACTTCAACTCCTCGGGAGGTGCCTTATGCCAATCGGCGTGCTGCTGGCATTGTTTACAACATTGGGCATATTTCTTGCAATCTTCTCTCATGGATGGCCAGTAGTAGCCTGCACGGAGAGTTCTCGCGGCCAGAGCTCGACCCCCAACGTGGCTTCTGCATATACCCTCGTGGAGCTCTGCCATGATCCTCGTGCACTTCTCGCCGTGTATGCATTCCAGGAGTGGGTGAGTGAACCCGAACCTGTACAGATCGCCATCAATCAATGTGTACTTGCTGGAATTTTTCTTTACCTTCCTAGCTTCTGTCGGATCCAGCGGGAGGAGGCCATCTGCCAGGCACCGCTTGTACTGTGTTATCCAAGTGTCTGGCTCATGGGCGGCGCAGACCTGCATCACGTCCACCTTCACTCCTCGACATGCTCTAATTCTCGGCGATCTCAGAGTTTCTTGCGTCAAGGACTTATGGCTTCTCGCTGCTCTCTCCGTCGACTTGCTTATCTGAAGGACCAGGTGATCTGCTACAAATGCCCTTGGCGTCTTCAGAGTTTCTTGAATCACCGTCCTCTGCCTACCCCCCTTGCCTGAGCTGGCGAGCTTAGCAAGCAAGTCAGCTCGGGCATTCTGCTCTCTGGGCACATGCACTACTTCAAAAGAGGCAAAGGAACTCTTCAATTCCTGCACATAAGCCAAGTAAGCCGCCATTTGTGGATCTTTAGCCTGGAACTCGCCTGTTAGTTGCCCCGTGACTAGAAGCGAGTCACTCTTAGCCATCAGCACCCTAGCGCCCATCTCCTTGGCCAGCAAAATTCCGGCGATCAGCGCCTCATACTCTGCTTGATTGTTGCTGGCTTTAAAGGCGAACCTCAGAGATTGTTCGATCAGCACGCCGTTGGGCCCTTCCAATATGACTCCAGCACCGCTGCCCTGCTGGTTCGACGATCCATCCACCGAAAGTACCCAACGGAAATCGTCTCCTTCAACCCGCGTCGCCTCTGATGAGAGCTCAACCACGAAATCTGCAAAGATTTGCCCCTTGATCGGACCTCGGGGCTCATATTTAATATCGAACTCCGACAACTCTACCGCCCACTTCACCATCCTTCCCGCAACGTCGGGTTTCTTCAAGACCTTCTGGATGGGCAGGTCAGTCATCACCAGTATTGTGAAACTATGGAAGTAGTGGCGCAACCTCCTCGCCGAAAACACCACAGCCAGCGCAGCCTTCTCCAGGGCCTGATATCTCGTTTCGGGGCCCTGCAACACCTTGCTCACAAAATAGATAGGCTTCTGAGCCTGATCTTGATCCTGGGCGAGCACCGCACTTACCGCCCTCTCAGTTACAGCAAAATACAACCTGAGAGGGATTCCCACCAGCGGTTTGCACAGAACCGGCGGGCTCGCCAGATACTCCTTCAGTTTGACGAAAGCTTCCTCGCACTCTTTCGTCCAAACAAACTTATTATTGCGCCGCAGACATTGAAAATAGGGATGTCCCTTTTCTCCGCTAGCTGACACGAAGCGAGATAGGGCTGCCATCCGACCTGTTAGCTGTTGGACTTCTTTCACCGTGGCTGGGCTCCTCATCGCCAAGATGGCGGCGCACTTGTCTGGATTGGCTTCTATTCCCCTTTCAGTCAAGAGGAAACCCAAAAACTTTCCAGCCTCCACGCCGAAAATGCATTTCTCCGGATTGAGCTTTAAGTTGAACTTGGCGATCGTCGTAAATAATTCTTCCAAGTCCGCAACGTGCTTGCTTTTTTCCTGCGAGGTCACGACCATGTCATCGACGTAAGCTTGCACGTTCCTTCCCAGCATCGGTGCAAGTACTCGATCCATCAGCCTCTGGTACGTGGCCCCCGCGTTCTTCAGCCCAAACGACATCACCTTTGCCAGCCATTCAGGGTACTGGACTTCCCTGATGTGGCCTGCAGCGAGGAGTTTCTGTGTTTCGTCCCTGATCGCCTGCCTCCTCTCCTCGTTGAACTTTCTTCTTCTTTGTCGCACTGGTCTCACCAAGTTGTCCATCGCCAGATGATGGCACAAGAAGTCGGGATCAATCCCGGGCATGTCCGAAGCGGACCATGCAAACGCGTCCAGATGCCGCTCAATCACCTTGGCGATCTGGTCCTGGAGCTCGACCTCCAGAGATCTTCCCAGCTTGAATATTTTTCCTCCGATCTCCTTTTCGAGCCACTGCTCGACAGGTTTAGGCCTGGATTCTCTGGCGATCACCGCCCTGGCGATTCCCTGTTCTCTCGCTTCCTCGGGGCGATTCCGCGCCTCTTCCTCCTCCAGACCAGTATTCCTCTCGCCCAGCTCAGCGTCTACCATCTCTACATCTCTTCCGGCGGCCTCCTCCGTTGCCGTCAGTCTGGGCTTCACACCGGGAGGTGGGGTGGTTGTTACATAACTCACTGATCTTTTGTTTTTCAGGCTATTCTCATAGCACCTTTTCGCTTCTTTCTAATCAGACTTAATCGTGATCACCACCCCTTCCATGGACGGCAACTTTACCTTCATGTGCCGAGTCGACGGAATGGCGCCTATCCTGTTAAGCGTGGGCCTTCCCAACAGGATGTTATATGCTGAAGGAGCGTTTACGATGAGGTACTTGATTTTCTCCGTCCTCGACCCAGCCTCATCAGTAAACGTGGTTCTCAGCTCTATGTACCCCCTGACCTCCACCTGGTCACCAGCGAACCCATATAGGCACCCTCCATAGGGCCTTAGCTGGTCAAGGGGCAACTCCAGCTGCGTGAAAGTCGGCCAGAACATCACGTCTGCCGAGCTTCCTTGGTCCACCAGAACTCTGTGGACCTTCCTTCCCGCCGTAACCAACGAAATGACTATGGGATCGTTGTCATGAGGCACAACGTCCCGAAGATCCTGCTTGGTGAACGTAATGTCCACTTCCGGCGAGTGGTCTTCAAACATATCCACTGTCATCACCGATCGCGCATACTTCTTTCTCTGCGATGCGGTGCATCCACCACCTGAGAAGCCCCCTGCAATGGTGTGGATCTCCCCGTGGATAGGCATCTCGTGTTGCTGGGCTTCTCCACCTGCTGGCTGGAAACTCGACGCTCCCCCCGTCCTTCTGTCCAGCAGATAGTCATTTAGGAACCCGCTCTTAACCAGATCGTCGAGCTGATATCCCAAAGACAAACACGAGTTCAAAGTGTGGCCAAAACACTGGTGGAACTCGCACCAGGCATCCGGCTTCGACCCCAGCACCTTGTCGCCCACCTTCTCAGGCGCTTTCAACCTAGCAGATATGTTAGGAATGGCGATCAGATCCGCCAGTCCCATGACAAACTTGTGCTTAGGCGGGCGATTGTATTCCCGGCGTGCTGGTTGCGGGCGCGCTTGGCTCCTTCCCTTGTTCCTCCTATCGTAAGGATGGCGAGTCCTCTGGTCCTTCTTTGCCGCCGCTGCTGTCTCCAGCACCCTCTGCGGCTGGATCCTGGTCTGGGCGCGTGGCCTGGCGGGAGCCACGCTTCCTCTCTTCTCGGCGACTTCATTCTCGTTAGCGATATGAGCCACTGCAAGTCGCCTGACTTCAGCAAACGTCGCAGGGTGAGCCCTGATCAAGGCCTCGCAGAATGGTCTTGGCTGCACGCCCTTCTTGAAGGCATAGACCAGCATTTCTTCATCCTTGGCCGACGATCTGACCATCTGCGCTCCAAAGCGATTCAGGTATTCTCTGAGGGACTCTCCCTGGTACTGCCTTATATCAAACAGATCATAAGACACCCTGGGCGGTGCCTTATTCACGATGTACTGCTCGACAAAAATCTTCGAGAACTGTTGGAAATTGGTTACGTGGCCGTTAGGCAGGCTCACAAACCACTCTAACGCCGTTCCCTGGAGCGTACTCACGAACATCTTGCAGTAGACGGCGTCTGACCCTCCTGACAGCATCATCTGCGTATGGAACGTGGTGAGATGAGCCTCAGGATCCTCCACACCGGTGAAAACAGCCTTAACCGGAACCACGCTCGCGGGAATGGGCGTGTCCGTGATCGCCTGAATAAAAGGCATGGGAAAAACACGAGGTGGCGACGATGGCGCAACCTCTTCCGCGGCAGAACGCCCTTGCTGCTCCTGAAGAGCTTGACGCAGCTCCTCAGTCATCTTGCTGAGCTCCTCGTTCCTGGCGCGAGAGGCGACCAGGTCCTCATGCATTCTCGCCTGCTCTACGCGTGAGGCTTCCACAGTTGCCTGCAACGAGCGCATCATCTCTGCCATCTGCGCCATGGTCATGGCAGCGGCGCCTTCAGCAGCGACAGGTGCCACGGGCGCAACCGGACTTGAGCGATTGCTTCTCATTTTTCTCATGAAACTCAGCGAATCATAGAGTGCAACGGACGACGCTTACTTCAGCTACGATCGAATCAGCGATCAATCGGAGAAAACAGTGCAAAACTGCGCAAGAAAACTCAAGAACACCGTAAGCCTTCAAAGAAAACCACAACTTCACCAGAAACCCTACGAACAACCGATCGAGCGAAAGAACTCAAACTCCACCGAACAAATCACGCGCAAACAGCAGGAAACCTCACTCCACCGATCGAAAAGCCAAACGAACGGTACAAAACGCAAATTCACCGAACGAAACTCAGACAAACCGCGAACGATGGTTGCACCAGCACACAACCACGCAGAAAACTTCGAAAACTTCCAAGAACTCGCGCTGTGGATGGGAGCAAGTTTTACACGGCCCCACGGTGGGCGCCTGATGATCCTGCCTGCTGACCGGAACGCTGGAAACTGCCTCGTCAAAGGATCGACGTGCGCACCGCTTCTCACCTCCGTTCCTCTTCGGGATCTACCTCAAGAACCTGCAAAGAAACAGAGCGGCGCCGCTGCGGCCGATCGCACTCCAACGCTCAAGTCAGTGACGGTATCACCAAATACTAAGAGAACAAGAACCGTGCAAATCCTCTCTCACAGTCAGCTCTATCACTCGCAAGCGTAAAGTGTATCAACTGAACGTGCGTACCTCGGAAAGTTCGTTAAGAACTCTTATATACCTGGTAGCTTTCTCTCTCCTGGCAGTTACAGACTTGGACACGTGGCTCGCATCCAACCGTACACGTGCCATCATCTGGAGGCTCCCTGACTTGGCGCTGCTTCTACTCTCATTTTGGCCAAGTTACCTATGCATGGTACTGCCCAGTGCATAGCTAACTTGGGAGTGCGATCTCTACTGGAACTGGCGAGTTAGGGGCCTTCATACACCTTCCCTGTGGTCTCGCCGGCCGCCTTCATAATCTGCTTCTCCTTCATCTTCGGCGATGTGCTTGCTCTGGCGATCTCCAATGACTAGGTCGCCGGAATCTACATCTGGCGACTTCATCCTTAACCTGGCGATCGCCGATTCTGGTAAGCTGGAAATCGGAACACGCCAACTTGACAACTGGCGACTACGCAAGCCCCCCGACTTCCTTCCCTTCTGCCAACCTGGCGCCTTGTCAACACGCCTATACTGTAGCAGGATGCCACGTCATCACACCCGACCACCAGGGCGGTACAGACGTGAAAGAAGATGAGGAGGTTCTCTTGATACTTGGAAGACCCTTTATGAAGACTGCTAGAATCATAGTTGATATTTACAAAGGAGATTTTCAAGTTAGAATTCAAGATGAGGAGGTAACTTTAAATCTTTTTATGGTCTTAAAAATTTTAAGGCAGGGGAAGAGTGTGTACAAAAGGATGCAACAAAGAGAGTTTTCCACCTTGAAATAAGCAGGCGTCAAGCTAGATGACGTTAAACGAGCGCTTATTGGGAGGCAACCTAGTCCACATTTTAGTTTTATGTTGTTTTGTTACCTTTGTTGATTTTATTTTAATATATATATATATATAAAATAAAAAAAAAAATCCTATATGCCTCATAATCATTTTGCGGGTTATGTATTTTGACTTGGGGACAGGTTCTATTATTCAAGGGGGGCAGATCCAACAAATGAAGCAAGACTGTAGATAAAGATTTTAACAAAAAGTTGAATGACTTCTTAAAAAGAGAGAATTGAGCAAAAATATGGTTTAATCTTTCTAATTCTCTTTTGTATTCAGTTATTTGAATTTTATTTTTTGTTTTATTTTATTTTATTTTATTTTTCGGTTATTTTATTTTTTGTTTATTTGCTTTTTTTTTAGTTTGTTTTAATTGCTTATTTTGTATTTTGAATAAATTTGTTGTTTTTGTTAGTTTGCTAGTTTTAGGTTTTGAATTATCTTTCTAGAATAAATTTCAGTTTTAATTTGTTTGTTTTCTAGTTTATTCTTTCAAATAAAAAAGAACTAGAATATTAATTTTGAATTGTGAAAAAAAGAATTTGTGTTTAAATATTAAATAGTGAGATGAATTAGACACAGGTTAGAAGATGAATTAGACACAGGTTAGAAAAGAAAATATGATTGAATCCCTATTCAAATGTAGTTAAAATTATGATACATGAAAATTTAACAAGATGATTGATTAGGACAGATAATGACAAGACAAAAAGGAATGAGGCTAATTAGACCAAGTGAATGTGTCAATCTTAAACAGTTTTGAGAGTTTTACTGATGAATTGACAGTGGTGGTTGCTTAATTTTTATTTTTGTTACATCATAAAAGAACATGAAGATGATTGAGGCATTTGTTTGTGATAATTAGGAACCCAAGGCCAAAGAGCCAACTTTTATCTTATTAGAATTCCATTTTTTTATATATCCCCTTTGGGCCAATAAATTTTTTGTTAATATTGCACCTTAACCTTTAATGATATATTTTCTTACTCTTTAGCATGTTTAAGGAAGGAGAACATAGACGCAATACATATAGAAAAAGGAATGGTTGGTTTTAATTGTTGAAAATTCAAAAAGTTGAAAATTGGAAAAATCTATTCCTATTGATTGAAAAAAAAAATATTGGAAATCATAAAAAGGGTAGAAAGAAAAATGAGGAAAAGTGTGATCTTGAAAGAAAGCAGTGATTAGATAACATATATATTCTTTATAAATTGGATTGTAGGTATGTTCTTCTTCTTTAAGATGTGCATTTTGTTATCTGTAAAACCAATATTTTTTTGGAAGCTCTGCCTCATTACAACCCTGGAAAAGACCCCAAGATTCATGTTTCTAATATGTTTGTGATTTGAAGATGAAATGAAAAGCAAATGTGATTTGTTATGATTAAGTGAAAATAGAGATAAACACTTACCCGTGAGCATATGAAAAGATATTCCTTGATGAATTATCATTTATTTTTTTTATTTGATCCTGGAAGTTGATTGTGTCTATGTTTTTGCTATATTTGAATTTGGAAGCATCATAAGTTTATAATTTGATCTGTTGTTTAGTGAATTAAGCTGTTTGATATTTAAATTCAAAATATATTCATTTACTTTGCTTGAGGACAAGCAAGATTCTAAGTTGGGGAGAGTGATATGTGTCTAATTTCAGTAATATTTCATATTAAAATATAGGCACTTATGAGGATTTATTGCTAATTTACATATAAAATAATCTCTAATTTATGAATTTATACCTTTTTACATTTTTATGAGCTTTATTTGAATAAGAGCATTTTATTCTCAAATTTGGTGTTAATTGCAGATTTCCAGGGAGGATTGAAGATTTGGAGTAAAGGAGAATAATTTGAGCTAAAAAGAGAAAGCTGGAAGGTCCCAGAATGGAAAAAGATGCAAAGAAATATTGGGCCTTATGTTTAATCATTTAGCCCATTAGCGCGACACAGGAAGCAACCTAACCATAAAAAACTAGGATAAATAGAGGGTTAGACGCTCAAACCCTATGGTGCCAAATTGATAGGAAAACACCATAGAGTGAATTGTAACCCAATTGGGAGAATGGAAGGTGCTAGAAGTTTGGACCTAAACAACAATACTTAACATATTTGAGTGTTAGGAATAGATTTGAAATGTTAATTGCTATTAAACGTCTGAGCTTCTTTCTCAGTTGTTCTTATAATTATGCGAGGGATCGATAGTTAGGGGACATTCTTAAGGATTTTATATGCGAGAAATCGATTTAAATGATTTTTATACGGGCATCAATTTCAATCAAAGAACTTAATATTGACATGCTAATCAAAATGCATGAGAGTGAGAGAGATGAAACCTAACCCTATTTTTCCAATTGGAGCAACTAATTCTTTGTTTGTTTTCTTATTGATCAGTGCTAACATAACCAACTCAAAACTCATTTTATTGTTCTGTTGTTATATTTAGCGAATATTGTACTTGATAATTTACTGTTCCTTGTGGGATCGATATCCGTCCTTAGGGACAATTATTACTTTTGACAAACGCGGTGCACTTGCCATAAAAAGTCATCAAGTTTTTTATCTATCTTGAGTGTATGGGAACTTCAAGTGGCAGCTCTTTCACAACTCATCTTTGAGTACCTCTTACTCCAAGTGGCATGACATTCCTTCTTCTTCCATAAGCTTTCTTCACCCTTTCCTTTTTTTATCTTCCTTTTGCGCCATCCATTCCGTTCCTCTTTATAATATCATGTTTGTCTTTTAATTTTGGTTATCACTTGTCTTTCTTCATCTTATGTTCTTTCCATTTCCGCAATTTACATTCATCATCACAATCACCGTATTGTGTTTTACTCTCTGCCCTCTAGAAGTGAACATTCACGCTTACTTGACTACTTGGTTATTTTTCCTGTCGGCTGACTTGTTTCGCCAGTTGACGCGAACGACTCCTGCCTCCCTTCTTCAGTCTCGCCTGAAAAACGTACCTTCTTGACCAAGAAACCTCTCACCTGCAAAAGACAAAAGGGGCGCCCTAGTGGCCATTTGCACTCCGATGCTCAAGTTAGTATTAGGGCAAAGAAACACCAAATGTGTATATTACACTAGTACAAAAATAAGAAAAGAGCGCTCTTTATTTAATGCGGCTCAGCGCTTAAACGCATTCGTAAAAAACGCGGTGGCATTTTTGAAATTAATTTGATTTATAAATGCGGCTATTTGAATAACCGCATTTGTAAATCAAGCGCTTTGATTTACAATTGCGGCTAAACGTAATAACCGCATTTGTAAATCAAAAAGCTTGATTTACAAATGCGGTTTTTACGTTTAGCCGCATTTGTAAATGTTTTTTACCCTAAAAATTTTACGCGTCTCAACAGTTTCGTAGTTTCTTTCGTTTGCGTTGTTCATCTTCTTTGTTTTTCTCTCGTTTGCGAACTTCATTGCATTGGTCGAAGGTACGTATTACCATTCCAGAGTTTCGCTTTCTTCCTTTTAATCTTCACATTGGCTTTCGTTTTTAATGCCTTTCGTTTTTCTTTCCATTGTTGGTCGAAGGCATTGTTCCATTGGCTCTCCCTCGCTGCTCCACCACTGTTTCCACCGTCGCTGCCGCTATTCCTCTTTCTCCCCTTCCACACTTCACCAACAACTTGGTTCACCCACAAGGTTGGTTTTTTAATTTTTAATTTTTTTTTTTTGCATTTTTTTGATTATGTTTTATGTATTATAATTTATTGTGTATTTTAAATTTTATATTATTTAGTGTTTATTATATTTCGAATTAGTATGTTTTTAATTTATTATATTTGTATTTTTCAAAATTTATATTATTATAATTTATAATTTGAATTTGTATGTTTTTTTATGTATTATGTAATTTATATTATTTAGTAGTTAGTTGTTACTTTATATGTTATATTTAGCAATAATACGTTCTGGTATTGAGTCCGAGGGTGTTGGACCCTCGGCAAATGCGTGAGATAGAACATTGATATAAAAATTCTAATTATTCCAAAATATATAATGGATAGAAATTGGATGAGTTTTGTTCGTATAAGTGAGGAGTACGAAAGAGGAGTAGAAGAATTTATACAATTTGCACAACGTAACACGATTAATAGTGGTCATGATGGAGCAAAGATCAGGTGTTCGTGCGTTAATTGTTTGAATGGAAGGATACTGGATGTTAATATAATGAGGGAGCACCTGCTATGTGATGGGTTTCTTCGATCTTATACAACTTGGACATGGCATGGTGAATTATTAAATTTACCACGTGTTTCCGTAACTGAAGAATAGGTGGGGTACACCATGGATGAAGTAGTACACAATGATGTAGATGATGATCGATTGGAAGACATGATTCGTGATGTAGGAGCTGAGTCTTTTGCAAAAGCACATGGATATGAAAGTATGTCAAGCGATGCAGAGACTCCATTGTATCCTGGATCAACTAACTTCACACGGTTGTCGGCGGTGTTAAGATTGATGAATTTGAAGGCAATAAATGGATGGACTGATAAAAGCTTCACGGAATTGCTTCAGTTGTTGAAGGATATGCTTCCAGAGGGAAATACTCTACCTAATCGTAATTATGAGGCCAAAAAGATTCTTTGTCCAATGGGTATGGAGTATAAAAAGATGCATGCATTTCCTAATGATTGTATATTATACCGGAAAAATTTTGAATTGTTGAAAAGTTGTCCGAGGTGTGGGTTATCACGTTATAAGTTGAAACAAAAAGATGATGATACTATTGAAGATATAGAAAAGCATGGACCCCCAATGAAGGTTATGTGGTATCTTCCCATCATTCCAAGGATGAAGCGTTTGTTTGCAAACCCAAACGATGCTAAGAATCTTAGATGGCATGTAGATGAGAGGAAATGTGATGGCATGTACCGACATCCAGCTGATTCTATTCAGTGGAAGAAATTTGATGATGAGTTTCCAGAGTTTGGTAAAGAATCAAGAAATATCTGACTTGGTTTAGCTACAGACGGAATGAATCCGTTTGGTAATATGAGTACAAATCACAGTTCATGGCCTGTTTTACTAGTTATTTACAACTTACCTCCTGGATTGTGCATGAAGCGAAAATACATGATGTTGTCTATGATGATATCCGGTCCGAAACAGACAGGGAATAATATTGATGTATATCTAAGTCCTCTAATTGAAGATTTGAAGTTAATGTGGGACCACGGTGTTGAAGTATTTGACGGATTTGCTAATGAAACTTTCAAGCTTCATGCCATGTTATTTTGCACCATCAATGACTTTCCGGCATATGGTAACTTATCAGGTTATAGTGTTAAGGGTCATAAAGCATGTCCAATATGCGAAGAAGACACTGCTTCTCAACAATTGAAACATGGAAGGAAAACAGTATATCTTCGACATCGGAGGTTTCTTAGAAGTCATCATCCTTACCGGAGGTTGAAAAAAGCCTTTAATGGACACCAAGAGGGTAGTGTTCCACCAACTCCATTAACCGGTGTTAAGGTTTACGAAAAGGTAAATAACATAGACCACACCTTCGGTAAGTAAAAAAAAAAAGTCATCTGTGACAAACATTTGGAAGAAGAAATCAATCTTCTTTGATCTTCCGTACTGGTCGAGGTTAGAAGTCAGACATTGTATAGATGTAATGCATGTTGAGAAGAATGTGTGTGATAGCTTAATTGGTACACTTCTTAACATTAACGGGAAGACGAAGGATGGTCTAAATGCTCGTTTAAATTTGATTGAGATGAACATACGCGGCGAGTTGGCACCCATAGAAATGGGTAAGCGTACATATTTGCCCCCAGCCTGTTACACAATGTCAAAAGATGGAAAAATTAGTTTTTGTCAATGTCTAAAGGGTGTGAAAGTGCCACAAGGACATTCCTCAAATGTGAAGAGCCTAGTGTCAATGCAAGATTTGAAGTTAATTGGGTTGAAGTCTCATGATTGTCACATCTTGATGCAACAGTTGTTGCCGGTAGCTATCCGTGGGATCTTACCAAAAAATGTTAGACATACCATAACCCGTTTGTGCTCATTCTTCTCTTCCATCTGTTGTAAAGTCATTGATCCCTCAAAACTAGATGAACTTCAAAATGAAATTGTTGTTATCTTGTGTGAATTGGAGATGTTTTTTCCTCCGTCTTTTTTTGACATCATGGTTCATCTAGTGGTGCATCTGGTAAGAGAGGTTAGATTGTGTTGACCAGTGTACTTAAGATGGATGTATCCTGTTGAGCGGTATATGAAAATCTTGAAAGGTTATGTGAAAAATCATTATCATCCAGAGGCTTCAATGATTGAAAGGTACATAGCTGAAGAAAGTATTGAATTTTGTTCAGAGTACATGACAAAAGCAAATCCAATAGGTGTTCCAGCTAATTCATGGCACCACAGGCGTTCTACAAGTAAATGTTTACGTGGTGTGAATATTGTAAGAAAATCTCGATCAGAAGTCTTGCAAGCACATCTGTACATATTGAATAACACAGATGAAGTTATACCTTACATAGAAGCTCATAAAGTCATTGTGAAGGCAAATAACCCAAGACAAGCAGAGAAATGGGTCTTGATGGAACATAATAGAACTTTCATGCCTTGGTTTAAAGACGAGGTGTTCAAGGATTCAACGGCATCAGAGACCTTGACCTGGTTGGCTGCTGGATTGAAGTTTGATGTCATCTCATGTACAACGTACGAAGTGAATAATTGTATATTTTACACGAAGTCCATGGATGAAAAGAGTACAGTTCAAAATTCTGGTGTTACTCTTGAAGCCGAGTCAATGCAGTTTTCGACATCGAAAGATACAAATCCAGTACTTGGATTAATGGCATACTATGGGTTTATAGAAGAGATATGGGAGGTTGACTACACTAAGTTTTCCGTTCCAGTTTTCAAGTGTAAATGAGTTGACAATAAAAGTGGGGTTAAAATTTATGATTCAGGATTCACACTAGTGGACTTTCGAAAGATAGGGTATCGAGATGAGCCATTTATAATGGTTCAAGAAGCATCTCAAGTTTTCTACGTGAAAGATCCTACGTCAGAACATTGGTATGTCGTTTTACACGGAAAAAAACAAGGGGAGACCATAAATGATATTGAAAATGGTGACCCCCGTTCATTCACACCAATGATAATTAATAAAGATGACGATGTACTTGATGATGTACATGCAACCCGTAAAGGCCACAGTGAAGGAATTTACATATGAACTTTCAACCCACATGCAACTTGTAAATAAGCATTTCGATTTAGAATTTTATGTATTATTTTTATAAGATTTTAATTCGATGCAGATTAACTAATGTTTGTTACCTAATTTTTTTAACAGAGACATGGATGACTATCAGACCCCACTCAGACCTCGATCCGAACGAGGCAGCAGAGGACCTACTAGATTGAAGCGTCCCCCATTGAGACGTGCTGCTGGTGAGAAGACACGTGTGGACATTGACGTCAACACTGGAGTAGCTTTTGGTCCTAAAGCAGATGAGTTTATGAGCTATCTTGGAGTTGTTTCTCGTGAGAGGCTCTCCATTCTGATTAATTCATGGGATGAGGTGTCAGAGGTCGACCGGAACATGATATGGGAGGATGTTCTGGTAAGCTTTACATTTTGATATAATGCTTTTTAATATTCATTGATTAATTTTAATTTGCTGATGTTATTTTGCAGGCAAACTTTGAAATTCCTGATGTGAAACCGCTTCAATCAAAGATTATATCCAATATCGAACTTAAATTTCATACCTTGAAGTCAAGACTGACTTTGAGATACGTTTTTGGCGACCTTAAAGACGAAAATCTGTTTAAAGTACAAACATATTGATGAAGAGACATGGCGTCTTTTTAAAGAAAGCCGTCAAAATGAGGCTTGGATGGTAAGTGAAGTAACTTAATTTTTTTTGTTTATATAACTTTAATAAGTTTATCTTATTTACTTCACTTTGTTTATTTCAATTATGACAGGATCGTCGGAAGAAAGCTCAAGAGATAGCTTTCAAGAATGTTACCCCGCACGTTATGTCTCGTTCGGGGTATCAAAAACTTGAGCAAGCACTGATGGTGGAAAAGGAGCAATCTAAACAGGGGACGTTGTCTGAGAATGTGGAAACAGGGGTCACTTCTCCTCCATCACCACCTTTTCGCCATGTAAAATGGAAGAGGACCCGAATTAAAAAGTCGGGTGCACCAAGTTCTAAGCAATCCGGGCTTATCATCGAAAAAATTGTAAGCTATTTTTATTATTTCCATTTATTTTAAAGCATTAATTATATTAATGCTTTAAAATATGATTTTTGTGTACTCTTGCAGGATTCCTTGGAATCCGACGGTAAATTTGTTGCTAAAGGTCGTCACGATATCCTGGTTGAAGCAATTGGACGACCTGAGCACTGTGGTCGTGTTCAGCTGGACAAGGGGTCGGAATTAAACTATATTTTGGAGTTTCAGAACGACAGTCATCCTCCTCCTCCAAAGAGAACGAAACTCAAATGAAGACTAAGATACGTGAAGAATTAATGGAGGAGATGAGAAAGGAGACTGATTTGATGTGTCTAGAGATGAAAAAGGAGAATGATCGAATGCGACAAGAGTTTCTATCGCAACAACTTTGTGCTAAGCTGATTGAACCCCTTATTAGTCCCACTCCCAAGAGCACAAAGGGGAGTTGTGTGGCTCCTCCAACATCAGGGGATGATATCAATGGGCAGACGAAGGATTGCGAGCTACTGGTAGTGGGCGGCAAACTTCCTCGGGTGGTGGCCCTTGGAAAAGTCTATCAAGACACCACCACCTTACATAACGTTCCTCTCTCCCCTAATGTTGCGAAGGTAACAGTTGAAAAAATACGATTTCCTGATGCTCGTGTTCCACTACCTTCAAATGAGGTAACCACTGTGGCCGATGCATTTTCAGACATTCGTTGCCTGGCCCAGAGACCTCATTCGATTTATGCCCGAACCTCATGTAATAATTTCATTTCATTATATTATTTTTTATTTATATTTATATATTACATATAATTTAATACAAATGTTCTTTATGTTGTAGAAACCTTTTCGGCCACCAAGTCTGAAGAAGAAGCGTGAGGTTCCAATTGACAATCCTATAGCTTCATTAGCTCTCATTGCTAGTCAGATTGGTAATGAACCTTTTCCAGTTCCGTGGGATGATACATTTTTTCAAATAAACACTGAACTACCACTGATGATGTACAAAACAGATTTATCAGAATTTATATCTAGGAATCAGGAGCTCAATATAAGTATAATTCAATTTTTTATGATGTAAGTATCTTTACCTATTATTCAATTTACTTTATGTTAAATTATTATTGATTATGCTTTAACTAATAACTTGTAGGTTTTTGCATGGAGTCTGTCTCACTGTGGGGAAGGAAAATGTGTATGAATTCTTAGATCCTGCATATACTAATCTCGTTGGACCAAAGTCATCTGAGACTCAAGCATACATCACTAACACCTTGGAAAAAGAGGGAAAACAAATTTATTTATGTCCTTATATTAATGAGTAAGTTTAATTATATGTCATCAATTATTACTATTTCATGTTTTAAATATTTACTAACTCTTTTCATGGATGATATAGGCATCATTGGCAGTTACTTGTCTTATCAATGGTTGATAAGACTGCTGTGTGGTTTTGTTCCCTACACAAGAAGATTCCCACAAAATTTAAGGATATCATTGATACGTAAGTACATTATAAACTTAACTTTGTATATGTTACTAATTAACCATCTACTAACGAGGTTTTTTGTATTAACCAGTTCATAGCGTG
This sequence comes from Phaseolus vulgaris, assembly GCF_000499845.2. Taxonomy (NCBI): domain Eukaryota; kingdom Viridiplantae; phylum Streptophyta; class Magnoliopsida; order Fabales; family Fabaceae; genus Phaseolus; species Phaseolus vulgaris. The sequence continues at coordinate 14,644,197 of NC_023755.2, read as the reverse complement.
GATATAACATCCTAAAAGGTCGATCCAGTTCAAATAATTTGAACTACATAAGAATAAACGTTTGTAATTTTTTTCTTTCTCTATTATCATTGTTTATCAATATACTAACATATTACTTTTTATTGAATTATAGTGTAATAAACAACCAGGAAGCTATAAGTGTGGCTATTACATTATGCAATGGATAATTACCATTATAAGACTAGGTGTTAAAACTGGTTGGAACGAGGTAATAACATGATATGTTAAATCATTTTTATAATTCTTGAACATATATATATATATATATATATATATATCTAAAAACTAATTTATGTCAACTATATTTTGCAATGCAGTTATTCATGGACGAAACACCAATGAATTCGGAAGGCATTTCATATGTCAGAGATTCTTGGTCCACCTATTTCATAAATTTTTATAACTCTACCATAGTTAATCAATAGTGTAGGTTTTATTATGTTTGATTACTTGTAAATGTACATTTTGATTCTCTCAATTTATCTCATTATTTCTGTATTTATCTGGCTGGGTTTGATCATTATGCAGGTTAATTTATATGGTTTAGGGCCAATACAAATTACACTTTAAAAAAAACACTATTTACAAATGCGGTTATTTACCAAAGCCGCATTTATAAATCAAAAAACAAGATTTACAAATGCGGCTTTGGTAAATAACCACATTTGTAAATGTGATTTACGAATGCGGCTATTACCAAAGCCGCATTTGTAAATGTGATTTACGAATGCGGCTATTACCAGAGCCGCATTCGTAAATCTTAAACCTCTTAAACCCTCAGCTCATTCAGAAGAATACATAAATGCGGCTATTTGAAATAACCGCATTCATAAATCACATTTACAAATGCGACTCTATAGCCGCATTTGTATCTCTCTGATTTACGAATGCATGCTGATCAAATGCGGCTCTATAGCCGCATTTGTTAATGTAAAATAGCCGCATTTGATTAGCATTTTTGCGCTAGTGTTAGCTTCAGTCTTAGAAACTGCGTACCTTACTAGGGTTCTTGGCACGGCTGAAACTAGGGTTGACCTTCGTGTTGTTACCCTTGACTAGGGTTCCTTGGAGAATGTCATTGCGCCGCTATTCATAGAATCTTAGTATATCTGGCACATGAACTTTCCTTAACTGGAGTGCAACGAATGGCAGAGTGGTCACTCGTGTACCAACTTGTGCATCTAATCTCCAGCGCCATCTGCTTCGTGGGTGCCCTAAGTATTCACGTGCCATGCATGCAGCCTTCCCTGGAAACCCTAACCCTAATGGGCCTTAACGCCTCCTAGGATTATCCATATGTGTTAAGCCTTCATGCATCATACATACGACGTGCATGGGTCCCTCGTGGCTTAGGCTTCCCACATATTTCTTGTCTTTAACTGTTATCTTAGCAAAAACTCTTGGGCCCACCTTACGTGGCCCCCTACGACGTCCTGACGACCGATGTCCGATCTTCTTCCCTCGCTGGTGAGGCTCGATATCGATCTCCAACATCTGGGCTTAGGATATAAATATCAAAGACTAACCAATTCCCTGGTAGGTGCGTATGGGGCCCACCTCACATGGCCCCCTTCCATTACCAAGCATTGGTGCGCGATGTTTGAGGTAAGCCTCTGGGCCGATGACCGATGGTCGGGACAGTTATGTTCGTGTCTAGTGGAGTTCTTCTTTGGTTTCTCACCTTAATTTTTTAATCTAAAAAATCTTAAACAAAAGAGTAACCTCTAAAATGTGCCAATCTAAAATCAACGCACATCAAGTCAAGTGCCTCTGCTACCCGCGGCTGCTGCCCCCGACACGTTACCTAGGCTCCAGAAACATGTACCTACTTTTGATGCACACACAAACCCTAATTGTAGCCCAAACCCCACGAGCCCAATTCACAACATTGCATCTTCACACTTTGAGGACAAAGTGGAATTTCCAGCGGATGACATTGTTAGAGAAGGGCCAAATGCCACAGGGAGGCTAAGTAGACAAGATAAACAACCTATATGGATGGATGACCACATAATGTAATAGGGGTAGTATAGTTAGTGAAAGTAAATGGGCTCACGTAAGCCCAAGTTTTGTTAACCTAAAACATCACCTATATAAGTGATATATTTTGGAAATAAAAGACAGAGAACTTTTACCCTAATTGTTAATTCTTAAGTACTCGTTAGTTGCAGTAGCTATTGTAGTTCACCCTATTAGAAACCGAGTACATGATTAACTTACCCGCATAAAAGATGTACTATTGAACTCATATGAAAAGCCAACTTATACAAGGTGTTTCCACATAAAAGAGCAATTCTATTGAATATGAGTGGTCTTAGATATGATCGATTTGACCATGCACTGAAATAAACTGGAGAAAATGTATGTCAGTTTATATTTTATAATCAGGAAAACTAAGAGCATGTGTTATTATTCTAATACACATTCAAAGCCTATGATGTTGTTGATAAACACAACTTCAATATCTTTTTTCTTCTCTTTTCTCTCTCCAAATTGCTATGAGAGCAAACACAAGAGTTGGTAATGCCTAAAAATACCATGCATATAACAATGAGTTTTTTCAATATGAAATTCAAGATGAAGTAAAGATTACTTAGAATTGATCATATTTTGGATATATATAATATATTATGATTAATAAGACTCTTAACCTCAATTGTTCTACATATTTCTTAGGTCCAGTTTGCTTCGGGACGATGAAAAAGGACGATGAAAAAGAAGCATTTACTGTGTGTAGGGAAAACGTAAATATCAATGCAAATAAAGTTAAAAACATACAGAAATCGAAAAAAAAAAATCAATCAAAACTTTCTTCGCTAGATTGCGAAGAAAGTTGTAATTTACTAAATAAATATATATTAATTTAATTAATTAATTATAATTTACTTTCTGTACCGCCCAGGTAGTCGGAAGTGATGACGTGGCAGCAAGCTATTATGTAGGCGTGTTGAGCAGGGCTCATGGCTGGCAGAAGGGAAGGAAGTCGGGGGGCTCGTGTAGTCGCCAGTCCTTAAGTTGGCGTGCTCCGATCTCTAGCATACCTAAACCGGCGGTCACCGGGTTTGAGATGAAGTCGCCGGATGCGAACCTAGGCGACCAAGTGATTAGAGATCGCCGAAAGAAGGACATCGCCGAAGGATCAAGGAAGCTTGTTCCAAGCTTTCGAAGCAGAGGATAAAGTCGTCAGATAGTCATTCCCTAGCTAGCCAGAGGTTGAGGTCGGGGAACAGCTTACCCGAACATGCACGATGAAGCAAGTGAAGTAGATCATGAAGGCGGCCGACGAGACCACAGGGAAGGTGTGTATGAAGGCACCCGTACTCACCACGCAAAAGAGATCACGCTCCAAGGCAGCTATGCGCTGAGTTGTTTCATGCATAAGTAACTTAGCCAAAAGCCTGAAGAGTAAGAAGTGGCGCCCAAGTCAAGGATGCTCCAGATGGTGACACGTGTACAGCTGGATGCAAGCCACGTGTCCAGATGTGTAACTGTCAGGAGAGAGAAAGTGCACAGGTATATAAGAGATTCTAACGAACTTTTGAGGTACGCGCGTTTTAGAATACTTCTTTTACGCTTGCGAGAACTTGAGTACACTGAGAGAGAATTTTGCACGGTTCCTGAAAGTTCTTAGTTTTCTCTTAGTATTTTGGTGGTTCAGTCGCTGACTTGGGCGTCGGAGCGTGATAGGCCGCAGCGGCGCCGTTCTGTCTTTTGCAGGTTCTTGAGGTGGATCAACGCGAAGGACGGAAGCTAACACGGCGCAAAGTCGATCCAGATTTGACGAGGCAAGGCTCTTGCGTCTTGGTCAACAGGCAGGATCATCAGGCGCCCACCATGGGGCAGTGTAAAACCTGTTCCCATCCACAGCGTGAGTTCTTGGAGTTTCTGCAGTTTCTGTGTGGTTGTGTGCTGGTGCAACCATTTTCCGCCGTTCATTCAAGCTTTGTTCGGTAGATTCGTGTTTTTCACCGTTCGTTCGAGGTTTTGTTCGGAGAATTGAGGTTTTTCCCCGTTCGTGTGAGTTCTTGTTCGGTGAGGAGAAGTTTTTCGCTGTTTACGTGAGTTTTAATCGGTGAGATCTAAGCTTCGCCGTTTGTTTGGATTCTCGACCGGTGAATCAGAGGTTTTGGTGGAGAAGCGGTGGTTTGCGATGGAGCTGCGAGTTTCTGCGAAGGTTTTTGCTGATTGAGTTCGCGTTCTTGAAGTTCTTTGGAGTTTACGAAGTTCTGACCGATTGATTGCTGGATCGATCGTTGCTGAAGGAGGTTTTGTTCGTCGCCCATTGTGATCTGCTAAGTTTTCATGAGAAAGATGAGAAGCAAGCGTTCAAGTCCAGTCGTGCCAGTTGCTGCTGAAGGCGCCATGACTATGGCGCAGATGGTGGAGATCATGCGTGCGCTACAGGCGAATGTGGAAGCCTCGCGCATAGAGCAGGCAAGGATGCATGAGGACCTAGTCGCCTCTCAGGCCAGGAATGAAGAGCTCAGCAAAGTAACTAAGGAATTGCGCCAAGCTCTTCAGGAGCAGAGAGGGCGCCTAGTTGCTGAAGAGGTCGCACCGTCGTCGCCATCTCGCGTTTTCCCCATGCCATTTGCTCAGGCGATCACGGACACGCCTATCCCTGCGAGTGTGGTACCCGTGAAGGCTACTTTCACCGGCGTGGAGGATCCTGAGGCACATGTCACCACGTTCCACACGCAGATGATGCTGTCAGGAGGCTCGGATGCTGTGTATTGCAAGATGTTTGTGAGCACGCTCCAGGGAACAGCGCTGGAATGGTTTGTGAGCCTGCCTACAGGTCACATAACCAATTTCCAGCAGTTTTCGAAGCTTTTTGTCGAGCAGTACATAGTGAACAAGGCACCGCCTAGGGTGTCTTATGATCTGATCCTGCCTGTTGACCAGGACGCAAGAGCCTTGCCTCGTCAAATCTGGATCGACTCTGCGCCGTGTTAGCTTCGGTCCTTCGCCTTGATTCACCTCAAGAACCTGCAAAAGACAGAACGGCGCCGCTGCGGCCGATCACGCTCCGACGTCCAAGTCAGCGACTGAACCACCAAATACTAAGAGAAAACTTATGAACTCTCAGGAACCGTGCAAAATTCTCTCTCAGCGTACTCAAGCTCTCGCAAGCGTAAAGAAGTAATCTAAACGTGCGTACCTCAGAAGTTCGTTAGAATCTCTTATATACCTGTGCACTTTCTCTCTTCTGACAGTTACACATCTGGACACGTGGCTCGCATCCAGCTGTACACGTGTCACCATCTGGAGCATCCTTGACTTGGGCGCCACTTCTTACTCTTCAGGCTTTTGGCTAAGTTACTTATGCATGAAACAACTCGGCGCATAGCTGCCTTGGAGCGTGATCTCTTCTGCGTGGCGAGTACGGGTGCCTTCATACACACCTTCCCTGTGGTCTCGCCGGCCGCCTTCATGATCTACTTCTCTTGCTTCACCGTGCATGTTCAGGTAAGCTGTTCCCCGACCTCAACTTCTGGCTAGCTAGGGAATGACTATCTGACGACTTTATCCTCTGCTTCGAAAGCCTGGAACAAGCTTTCATGTTCTTTCGGCGATGTCCTTCTTTCGGCGATCTCTAACCACTAGGTCGTCTGGGTTCGCATCCGGCGACTTCATGTCAAACCCGGTGACCGCCGATTTAGGTATGCTAGAGATCGGAGCACGCCAACTTAATAACTGGCGACTACACGAGCCCCCCGACTTCCTTCCCTTCTGCCAGTCATGAGCCCTGCTTAACACGCCTACATAATAGCTTGCTTCCACGTCATCACTTCCGACCACCTGGGCGGTACACAAGCCCCTCAGTCTTAAGCGAAGACTTGTCCAGCGAAAAGACTAAGTGGTCACGTCACTACCGATCTACGTGGCGCTGGCACAGAATTCCAAGCGTTCGTACCTTCTGCTTTTCTGACGCTCCACCAAACACCTTTCCAATCGCTCGACACGTGGCTTCATCAACGGTCATCTTTAGCTGTCGTTTACGCTTCCAAAAATCGTTTGAAAAACCCTTAAACCCTTTTCATTTTTACTGTTTCATCATCTTTCTGCCTTCGAAACGCTCTGAGTCTTCTCTGCAAACCCACGACGCTCTTCGACTCTCTCAATCCCCAACTCCCTTCAACGCTTATCTGATCATCGAAAGGTATCTCTTTTACTCCCTCTGCTGATACTTGCTACATTTTAACCGATTCGCATCATCCATTAACTGTCTGGTGCATACGCTGTGGGTTGTTTCTTCTTCTTCTCCCTTTTCGTAACTTAGGGCTTCGTCTTCCATTACTTTCATCACAACGAACTTTCGTTCGTTCGTTTTCATCCTTCGTTCACAATCGAGTCGACCTCTACGACCTTCGCTCATCTTTCTTTTCCTTTTTCCTTTGCAGTTCCCGCGATGGCTCGTACAAAGACCACCGCGAATCCTCCTCCTTCGTCGCGAAACCCTCCATCCCAAGCGCATAACCTACCGCGAGCACCTGGTGCTCCCTCTTCCCAGGCTGAAAGGCCTGCAACCTCTCGCCCCAACCTTGCTCAGGCAACTCCACCAGTCGCCGGAGGAGCCTCCATTCCCTCTCCAGACTACAAGAAGCTATACCCATGGGCCACCTCAACTTTGCTGAAGGAGACTTCTTCAGTAAACTCTGCTCTGGCGGTGCTTCGGTTGAAGAAAGGGGACGAACCCAACCTCTCGTTCCACAAGGAGCACGATGACAAACTGACGGTGCTGCCTTGCCCTCCTGATGTGCCGATCTGCGCGGATGGCAAGGGGAACTACGGCGAGTTGTTCTGCTTTGTGTACACTACCCTCTTCATGAAGGTGAAACTCAGGTTTCCCTTCACCCGTTTTGAACGGGAACTTTTGACCGAGCTCGACATCGCCGCCGCCCAGCTCCATCCAAACAGCTGGGCATTCGTGCGGGCGTTTCAAATTATGTGCGCGCATTTGGGACTACCGGCCTCGGTAGATGTCTTCCTTTTCCTGTTCGAGGCCAAGAACCCTGGAGGTCGCCTTTGGGTGAGCCTGAACAGAATCGCTGGGAGGTCGATCCTCTCTATCTTCCAGCAATCCTACAAAGATTGGAAGGGTAAGTTCGTTCAAGTGCGCCAAAATGACCGAGACCCTTCGCTGCTCGATGGCTTTCCCTTGTACTGGGTAAACAAGGGAAATAAGGACTCCAAGGGAAGCTTCAGAAGGCCAAGAAGTCCTGACAACATGGGCGAGTTGGACAAGGATCTATGCCTCTTCTGGAAAAGCGTGGCAACCGCTAATATAACCTTTCCCACCTCTGCAATAATCACCTTCGAGTTCCTCGAGAGCCAACTCGAAGCTCACATAGGTTAGCACTTACTTCGACCTTTAGGTTTTATCTTGTGCTGCATCTCTGTTATCTATTATTGGGCGTTCTTCTTGTTGCGCACTAGACCTGGTTTTCATTCCTGCACCATTTGTTTGTCTCATGCGCACATGTACTCATATATTTTACCTTTGCCTTTGCGCTTACTTGTGTATTCTTGCACTGTGCAGATCTCATGCTGGGCAAAGGCAAGTTGGCTGAATTGAGGGCGCTCGCCCGAACCCACAAATTGGCATCGGGTTCTCAAACCGTGCCAAACTCGGTGGTGGAGATCGTCGCTGCCCAGGGCAGATCGCCCCCTCAAGGCCCAACTCCTCCAGAAGCACTGCCTGCTCCTCAACGAAAGAAACTCATCTTGAGGAAACCAAAGAGGAAAACTCCTCAAGTGGTCCAAGAAGATGAAGAAGAGGACGATGAGGCAACTGAGGATGGCCTCATCACCAAAAGGAGAAGGGTGACACCTTCTTCACCACCTGCTCCACCCGCTCTTCCAACACCAACACCGCCTTCTCCCCCAACTCCAACACCGCCAGTCCAAGCAGTACCTTTGGCAGCTGCACTTCCTGCGATTGAAGGCAACGAGCCCAACTTCATGGAGAACCCTCCGAGCGCCTCCACGCCATTCGTATCCGCTGGAGAGGGTCCTCCTTCAACTGCCTCAATCGCCGAAGATGCGCCAGGTGGGGATGAAGGCGCTCATAACTCGCCAATAATCATCACCGAGTCCCCCACGTCACCACCACGCCAAGAAGCCCAAACTCAACAACCAATCCAAGAGGGCGGTGGTGAGAGCCAGCACCAGGCTCCTTCAGCACCTCCACCAACAGCGGTTGCAAACCTTCCCCTCGTGGTCAAAGGAATCTGGGGGCCCTTCACAGCTAGGCTTAAAATGATGGCAGAGGACCTCCCCTCTATCATAACAAAAGTTGTGGAGAGCTCCAACAAGAAACTTCAGGATGATATCTCCACACTCGAAGAGGAGAATCGCCTGATAAGAATCGAGGCGGAGAAGTTGTCTTGCAACCTTATGATGGCGAAAATCGAACACTCGAGGGTGGAGGACGCCATGAGCACCGAGCTGAGGGTGGCGCGTAAGGAGGCCACCGATCTGCGCCAGAAGCTGCACTTCCTAGCTCAAGAGAAAATCGAGCTGGAGAGCAAGCTGGTCCCCTACCGTCTCAAGGTGGCTGACCTGGAGGCATCAATAAAAGCGGATGCAGCCAAGGTAGAGAACCTTGAGAAGAGGTCAGTTGATCGGGAGGTTCTCTTAGGAAAAGTTGAGAAGGAGATGGACGACGCCGTGGCTGAGCTCGCCGAAGCCAGAGAGGAGAATGCAAAGATCGCTGCAGAGCTGGCCCAGGCGCGGGAGGAAAACAAGAAGGTTGCTGAAGACCTCGCTCAGACTCGCAGGGAAACTGAAGAACTGAAGAAGCGAGCTGACGAGCTTAAGCAGCAAACCGAGGGGCTCAAGCAACAAAACGAAGAGCTTGAGCTGAGCTCCGCCCAAGTCCTCGCCGCTGGGTTTGACGCCGCCCTGGAGCAATTCGCCTGCCAGTACCCCGATCTGGACCTCTCCATGGTGTCAATATGCAACAAAGTGGTGGATGGGAAGATCTTTCCTTCTGAAGATTAGCTGCTTCCCTCCATCACTTATCTGCCTATTTGCTTTGCACAAACTTTGTAATAACTTTCTTTCTTTGTATTTGAACTGATGCCACTTTTATCATAAATTTTCTGCTTCTTCATATTATCTTTCTGTTTGCTTTGCTTCTTTTTGTAAAAATCGCTTAAACGAACTTAACTTAGCGATTCTGCGGGCGTAATTGTTTACTTACTGCTTCGAACTCGATCAAGCTATCAACTCTCGAACGATAGCATCTTAATAACTTGTGAACTGATCTGCCCCATCAAAACGGGCCCTTACTCTCGCCATCGCTTGAATTTCTTCTGACCGCCAAAGAGTCTTGGCGATACCAGCTTCCTTCCGCCTTCATAACTTGGCCATTGTTCCCTTACCTAGGGGTAGAGGCGCCTTTCGGATCCTTCTCTACCTTCCCTGAGTTTCATACCAATAAGCCAGATAGCTAGGCGTTCTCTTCGAACCTACCTTAGCTATCCTTTAAACTTCTTCCACCCTTCACACCGTACCTGAACTCGTTCGAGACGAGAAGGATTTTAACTTGCCTGAACTCGCTCGACGGCGAGAAGGTCTTTAACTCGCCTGAACTCGCTCGACGGCGAGAAGGTCTTTAACTCGCCTGAACTCGCTCGACGGCGAGAAGGTCTTTAACTTGCCTGAACTTGCTCGACGGCGAGAAGGTCTTTTATCTCGTGCCTCTACATTGCCCCAGGGGCTACATCTTCTCTCCCCTGGAGGCACTGAGGACTTTTTACTGGTGCCTCTACATTGCCCCAAGGGCTACATCTTCTCTCCCCTGGAAGCACTGAGGACTTTTTCTCTTTCTCGCCTGCACTCGCTCGACGGCGAGGAGGTCTTTACCTCTTTCTCGCCTCAGGACGCGCGAGGGCGTTGAGGTCTTTTAAACGCTGCTGGTGCCTCCGATCGCCGAAAGACGATGAGGACTTTTAACTTTAACTGATGCCGCCAATCGCCGAAAAGCGATGAGGACTTTTAACTTTTAACTTTTAGAAAGCATGCAACATAACTTCAACTCGCCTTAAATCACATACGAGTGACAAGGTCTTTTTTCAAAACTTTCGTAATAACGATAAGCATGCAATCTAAAACACTTTGAACTTTGAAAAACTCTTCTTTATTGGGTGGCCTCATTAAAAACCCTCCTTAGGGAAAAAAGAGTGCCCCTTCAAACTGTTTTAACAGAAAGCTTGTAAACTCTTCGTGTTTGTTTCTACTTACAAAGATTTTAACTGTAATATAACTTGAGGTGCGTGGCGTTCCAAGTGCGAGGAATCGCCCCTCCTTCCAATGTTTCTAAGCGGTAGGCGCCGTTCCCGAGCGCCGCGGTTATTCTGAACGGTCCCGTCCACTTAGGCGACAACTTGTTCTCCATCTCGTACTGGTGGGCCTTCCTCATCACCAGGTCGCCTTCTTTAAACTGCCTTGGCATCACCTTTGAGTTATACCCTCGTTCAATCCTTCTTTTCACTGCCTCAGTCTTTACTCTCGCCTCCTCCCTGACCTCATCCAGCAAATCCAGATTCAGCCTTCTTTCCTCGTTCGAGTCTTCTGCTACAAAGTTCTGGAATCTCGGCGAGCTCTCCTGGATTTCCATTGGAATCATTGCGTCGCACCCATAGACCAAGCTAAACGGGGTCTCATCGGTTCCTGACTACTCGGTGGTGTGGTACGCCCAAACTATACGGGGTACCTCCTCAGCCCACGATCCCTTGGCTTTCTCTAGTCTTCTCTTCAGGCCTCTTAGCAATACCCGATTGGCGCACTCTACTTGGCCATTTGTCTGAGGGTGCTCGACGGATGCAAATACTTGTTGAATTCCCACCCCTTCGCACAGCTTCTTCAACAGGTGACTTGCAAACTGAGTCCCGTTGTCCGACACCAGGCGCTTAGGCACACCAAACCGACACACGATGTTCTTCCACACGAAGCTCTCGATCTTGTGTGCGGTGATCTGGGCCACTGGTTCTGCTTCGATCCACTTGGTGAAATATTCAATTGCCACCACCAAGTACTTCATCTGCCTGATCGCCAATGGGAAAGGTCCTAGAATGTCGATCCCCCACGTGTGACACGGCCAAGGGCTGTAAATCGAGTTCAACTCTTCGGGAGGCGCTTTGTGCCAATCGGTGTGCTGCTGACATTGCTTGCAACACTGTGCGTACTTCTTGCAGTCCTCCCTCATTGTAGGCCAATAGTAACCTGCACGGAGGGTTCTTGCGGCCAGAGCTCGACCCCCGACGTGACTTCCACATATCCCTTCATGGAGCTCAGCCATGATTCTGGTACATTTCTCTCCGTGCACACATTCCAGGAGTGGGTGTGTGAACCCAAACCTATACAACTCGCCATCAATCATTGTGAACTTGCTAGAATTCTTCTTTATCTTCCTAGCCTCCGTCGGATCTAGCGGGAGAAGGCCATCTGCCAGGCATCGCTGGTACTATGTTATCCACGTGTCTAGCTCATGCGTAGCGCAGACCTGCGTCATGTTCACCCTCTCTCCCTGACATGCTCTTATTCTTGGCGATCTCAAGGTCTCCTGAGTCAAAGACCTGTGACTCTTCGCCGCTTTCTCCGTCGACTTGCTTCTTTGAAGAACCAGGTGATCTGCCACAAATGCTCTAGGCGTCTTCAGAGTTTCTTGGATCACCGTCCTCTGCCTACCCCCCTTGCCCGAACTGGCGAGCTTCGCTAGCAAGTCTGCGCGGGCATTCTGCTCTCTGGGCATATGCACCACTTCAAAGGAGACAAAGGAACTCTTCAACTCCTGCACATACTCCAGGTAAGCCACCATTTGTGGATCCTTGGCCTGGAACTGGCCTGTTACTTGTCCCGTGACCAGCAGCGAGTCACTCTTAGCCATCAGCACCCTAGCTCCCATCTCCTTGGCCAGCAAGATTCCGGCGATCAGCGCCTCATACTCTGCTTGATTGTTGCTGGCTTTGAAGGCAAACCTCAGGGACTGCTCAATCAGCACGCCGTTGGGCCCTTCCAAGATGACTCCAGCACCGCTACCCTGCTGGTTCGACGATCCGTCCACCGAGAGCACCCAACGGAAATCATCCCCCTCAACTCGCGCTGCTTCCGACGAGAGCTCGACCACGAAATCAGCGAAAATCTGCCCCTTGATCGGCCTCGGGGCTCATACTTGATATCGAACTCCGACAGCTCCACCGCCCACTTCACCATCCTCCCAGCTACATCGGGCTTCTTCAGAACCTTCTGGATGGGCAAGTCGGTCATCACCAATATTGTAAAACTGTGAAAATAGTGGCGCAACCTCCTCACCGAAAATACCACAGCCAGCGCAGCTTTCTCCAAGGCCTGATACCTCACCTCCGGGCCCTGCAGCACTTTGCTGACGAAATAAATAGGCTTCTGAGCCTGGTCCTGGTCTTGGGCGAGCACCGCACTCACCGCCCTCTCAGTCACAGCAAAATACAACCTGAGAGGGGTCCCCACCAACGGTTTGCACAAAACCGGCGGGCTCGCCAGGTACTCTTTAAGATTGACGAAGGCCTCTTCACTCTCCTTCGTCCAGGCAAACTTGTTGTTCCGCCTTAAACACTGGAAATACGGATGGCCCTTCTCTCCGCTAGCTGATACGAAACGAGACAGGGCGGCCATCCGACCTGTAAGTTGCTGCACCTCCTTCACGGTAGCCGGGCTCCTCATCGCCAAGATGGCAGCACACTTATCAGGATTGGCCTCTATCCCTCTTTCGGTTAAGAGGAATCCCAAGAACTTCCCCGCCTCCACGTCAAAAATGCACTTCTCGGGGTTCAGCTTTAACCTGAACTTGGCGATTGTGGTGAACAACTCCTCCAAGTCCGCAACGTGCTTGCTCTTCTCCGGCGAGGTCACGACCATATCATCCACGTACGCTTGCACATCCACTCCTGGAATGTGTGCACGGAGAGAAATGTACAAGAATCATGGCCGAGCTCCATGAAGGGATATGCGGAAGTCACGTCGGGGGTCAAGCTCTGGCCGCAAGAACCCTCCGTGCAGGTTACTACTGGCCAACAATGAGGGAGGACTGCAAGAAGTATGCACAGTGTTGCAAGCAATGTCAGCAGCACGCCGATTGGCACAAAGCGCCTCCCGAGGAGTTGAAGTTGATTTACAGCCCTTGGCCGTTTCATACGTGGGGGATCGACATTATGGGACCTTTCCCATTGGCGATCAGGCAGATGAAGTACTTGGTGGTGGCAATTGAATATTTCACCAAGTGGACCGAAGCAGAACCAGTGGCCCAGATCACCGCACACAAGATCGAGAGCTTTGTATGGAAGAACATCGTGTGCCGGTTTGGTGTGCCTAAGCGCCTGGTGTCGGACAACGGGACTCAGTTTGCAAGTCACCTGTTGAAGAAGCTGTGCGAAGGTGATGGAGATCAAGCTCAAGAGGACATGGAGGCCAATCAACAAGATCAAGACAAGGTGGAGACACAAATAGAAGACGCCCATGGAGGTCAAAGTCCACCTCAAAGGATTACAAGAAGCATGTTCAAAGCTTTGGGAGCTAGAGGACATTTATTTTCTCTTTTTGTAATTTCTTTAGTTGAAGGTGCTTAGAGGGAAACATTAGAATCCTCTTTTGTTTTAGCATCTTTTAGGCTTTAGTTAGGAGCTTTAGGGGGGTGTATTAGTAGATAGGTGTAGGAGTAGAATAGGAGGTGCCAAAGTGAAGGAAAGAGTCACACCTTCCTCATGCATGGAATAGGCGCCGGTTCTAGAATGTTTTGGGAGGGTATTTTGAAATTGTTTAGCTTGCATTTTCAGCACCTTAGGCTATAAATAGAGGTGCTCTCTTTGTAAAATTGAGATTGGAATTAATCTAAGAAAACTCTACTCAAATTTTGAGTGAACTTTGGATGTGTTGCATGAACATTTCTTTTGGCCTCATATGCATAAACATGTTCATAGTTTGTGTGATAAATGCATAGCTTGCCGCAAAGCTAAGTCTAAAATGCATCCCCATGGTCTTTATACTCCTCTTCCTATTCCTTCAATGCCTTGGGTAGATATATCTATGGATTTCATCTTAGGCTTACCCAAGACATAAAAGGGAAAGGACTCCATTTTTGTGGTAGTGGATCGTTTTTCAAAGATGGCTCACTTTATTCCTTGCCACAAAGTGGATGATGCATGCCACATTGCAAACCTCTTCTTCCAAGAAGTGGTTCGCTTGCATGGGATTCCTAGGTCTATAGTGTCCGATAGAGATCCTAAGTTCTTGAGTCACTTTTGGAAGACCTTGTGGGGCAAGCTTGGAACTAAGCTTTTATTTTCTACCACTTGCCACCCACAAACTGATGGTCAAACCGAGGTGGTGAATAGAACTTTGGGACAACTATTGAGATGCTTTATTTCGGGGAATCCTAGAGTGTGGGAGAATTTACTACCCCATGTTGAGTTTGTATATAACCGAGTAGTAAATTTTACCACCTCCCATTGTCCTTTTGAGGTGGTCTATGGGTTTAATCCCCTAACACCTCTTGATCTTCTTCCTATTCCCCTTCTTGGAGATGTCTTGTGCAAAGATGGGGATGAAAAGGCTTCTTTTGTGAAAACTTTGCATAAAGACATCAAGAAGAGAATTGAGAAGAAGGTTGGCAAGTATGCTGAACTTGCCAATAAAAGGAGAAAAGCATTGTTGTTTGATGAGGGCGATTGGGTTTGGCTTCACTTGAGGAAGGATCGTTTTCCTACTCAAAGGAAGTCCAAACTAATGCCTCGAGGGGATGGACCTTTCCAAGTCCTCAAGAGGATTAATGACAATGCTTATGAGTTAGATATGCCTGATACATTCTTAGGTAGTCATACTTTTAATGTCAGCGATCTAACTCCTTTTTCTATAGGTCTCCAGAATTCGTGGTCGAATTCTCTCCAACTCGGGGAGTATGATGGAGATCAAGCTCAAGAGGACATGGAGGCCAATCAACAAGATCAAGACGAGGTGGAGGCACAAATAGAAGATGCCCATGGAGGTCAAAGTCCACCTCAAAGGATTACAAGAAGCATGTTCAAAGCTTTGGGAGCTAGAGGACATTTATTTTCTCTTTTTGTAATTTCTTTAGTTGAAGGTGCTTAGAGGGAAACATTAGAAACCTCTTTTGTTTTAGCATCTTTTAGGCTTTAGTTAGGAGCTTTAGGGGGGTGTATTAGTAGATAGGTGTAGGAGTAGAATAGGAGGTGCCAAAGTGAAGGAAAGAGTCACACCTTCCTCATGCATGGAATAGGCGCCGGTTCTAGAATGTTTTGGGAGGGAATTTTAAAATTGTTTAGCTTGCATTTTCAGCACCTTAGGCTATAAATAGAGGTGCTCTCTTTGTAAAATTGAGATTGGAATTAATCTAAGAAAACTCTACTCAAATTTTGAGTGAACTTTGGAGAGCTTTGAGCCTTCTTCTCTAGTCTTATCTTGATGGATCAATGGAGTCCTCAAGTGGCGGCATCACTCTCTTCTAGGAGCATTCCACACTTCTAGTGGCGAGATCATCCATCCTCCTTCCATCTTCATGAGCATTTCTTCTCTCCTTCTTTTGTCCTCTTTCTATTGTTTGTGTTAGCTTGTGTTCTTCAGTTTTGGTTAGATGTTCTTGCTGTTTTTATGAGTTTTTGGTCGGCAGTTTTATAATTCTGTCCATTCATCTTGTTCCTTTGCTTTTCTTGCTCATTTGTTCGGTTCAATTTGACTACAATTGGTTCATCCAAATGAGTTTGGGATTTGGTACTAGTTTTTGGTGAGTTCTTGTCTTAGAACAAATGATCCAACTCTAAGAAAAGTGCCTCTATAATGTCCAACTCAAGGTGATTCCTAAGAAGGTCAAGAACCTTTCTCTATATGGCTAGTGGAATCACATCAGAAGGGGTGGGAATTCAACAAGTATTTGCATCCGTCGAGCACCCTCAGACAAATGGCCAAGTAGAGTCCGCCAATCGGGTATTGCTAAGAGGCTTGAAGAGAAGGCTGGAGAAAGCCAAGGGATCGTGGGCTGAGGAGGTACCCCGCATAGTTTGGGCGTACCACACCACCGAGCAGTCAGGAACCCATGAGACCCCGTTTAGCTTGGTCTATGGGTGCGACGCAATGATTCCAGTAGAAATCCAGGAGAGCTCGCCGAGATTCCAGAACTTTGTAGCAGAAGACTCGAATGAGGAAAGAAGGCTGAATCTGGATTTGCTGGATGAGGTCAGGGAGGAGGCGAGAGTAAAAGCTGAGGCAGTGAAAAGAAGGATTGAACGAAGGTATAACTCGAAGGTGATGCCAAGGCAGTTTAAAGAAGGCGACCTGGTGATGAGGAAGGCCCACCAGTACGAGATGGAGAACAAGTTGTCGCCTAAGTGGACGGGACCGTTCAGAATAACCGAGGCGCTCGGGAACGGCGCCTACCGCTTAGAAACATTGGAAGGAGGGGCGATTCCTCGCACTTGGAACGCCACGCACCTCAAGTTATATTACAGTTAAAAGCTTTGTAAGTAAAAACAAACACGAAGAGTTTGCAAGCTTTCTGTTTAAACAGTTTGAAGGGGGCACTCTTTTTTCCCTAAGCAGGGTTTTTAATGAGGCCACCCAATAAAGAAGAGTTTTTCAAAGTTTAAAGTGTTTTAGATTGCATGCTTGTTGTTGTTACGAAATTTTTGAAACAAGACCTTGTCACTCGTATGTGATTTAAGGCGAGTTTGAAGTTATGTTGCATGCTTTCTAAAAAGTTTTTAAGTCCCCATCGCTTTTCGGTGATTGGCGGCATCAGTTAAAGTTAAAAGTCCTCATCGTCTTTCGGCGATCAGAGGCACCAGCAACGTTTAAAAGACCTCAACGCCCTCGCGCATCCTGAGGCGAGAAAGAGATAAAGACCTCTTCGCCGTCGAGCGAGTGCAGGCGAGAAAGAGATAAAGTCCTCAGTGCATCCAGGGGGGAGGAGATGTACGCCCTGGGCAAGTTGAGGCACCGGTTAAAGTCCTCCTCGACTTTGTGCGAGTGCAGGCGAGAGCAAGTTAAAAGCCCTCAGTGCATCCAGGGAAGAGGAGATGTAATGCCTGGGCAAAGTAGAGGCATCAGATAAAGTCCTTCTCGCCGTCGAGCGAGTTCAGGCGAGATAAAGTCCTTCTCGCCGTCGAGCGAGTTCAGGCAAGCTAAAGACCTTCTTGCCGTCGAGCGAGTTCAGGCAAGATAAAGACCTTCTCGCCGTCGAGCGAGTTCAGGCAAGATAAAATCCTTCTCGTCTCGAACGAGTTCAGGTACGGTGTGGAGGGTGGAAGAAGTTTAAAGGATAGCTAAGGTAGGTTCGAAGAGAACGCCTAGCTATCCGGCTTATTGTTCTGAAACTCAGGGAGGTAGAGAAGGATCCGAAAGGAGCCTCTACCCCCAGATGAGGGAACAATAGCCGAGCTATGAAGGCAAAAGGAGGCTTACATCGCCGGGGCCCGATGGCGATCAGAGGAGATTCAGGCGATGGCAAGAGCAAGGGCCCGTTTTGATGGAGCAGGTCAGGTGAACTATGTCTTAAACTATCAGTTGGATTGAAACTTGTTGTTTAGTAAGTAGTTTCACGTTGAAGCTCGTTGCCTTAAGTTCACAAGTTATTAGAATGCTATCGCTCGAAAGTTGATAGTTTGGTCGAGTTCGAAGCAGTAAGTAAACAGTTGCGCCCGCAGAATCGCGAAGTTAAATTCGTTTAAACGGTTTTTACAAGGAGAAGCAAAGTAAACAGAGAGACTAGGTGCGAAAGCGAGGAAGTTATAATAAGAGCAGTATCAGTTCAAGTACATAAGAAGAGAGGAAAAATATTACAAGCAAAGCCTAAAGATGGTGCAAAAAGATATCAGGGAATAAGCGGCGGAGGGAGATGACTAATCTTCAGAAGGCACGATCTTCCCATCCACCACTTCGTTACAAATCGATATCATGGAGAGGTCAAGCTCGGGGTACTGGCAGGCGAATTGCTCCAGGGCGGCGTCAAACCCAGCGGCGAGGACTTGGGCGGAGCTTAGTTCGAGCTCTTCGTTTTGTTGTTTGAGCCCCTCGGTTTGCTGTTTCAGCTCGTCAGCTCGCTTCTTAAGTTCTTCAGTTTCCCTACGAGTCTGAGCGAGGTCTTCAGCAACCTTTTTGCTTTCCTCCCGCGCCTGGGCCAGCTCTGCAGCAATCTTTTCATTCTCCTATCTGGCTTCGGCGAGCTTAGCCACGACGTCATCCCTCTCCTTTTCAACCTTTCCTAGGAGAACCTCCCGATCAACCGACCTTTTCTCAAGGTTATCTACCTTGGCTGCATCCGCTTTTATTGATGCCTCCAAGTCAGCCACCTTGAGCCGGTAGGGAACCAGCTTAGTCTCCAGCTCGATCTTCTCTTGAGCTAGGAGGTGCAGTTTCTGGCGTAGATCGGAGGTCTCCTTGCGTGCGACCCGCAGCTCGGCACTCATGGCATCCTCCACCCTTGAGTGGTCGATCTCCGCCATCATCAGGTAACAAGACAGCTTCTCCGCCTCGATTCTTATCAGGCGATTCTCCTCTTCGAGTGTGGAGATATCATCATGAAGTTTTTTGTTGGAGCTCTCCACAACTTTTGTTATGATAGAGGGGAGGTCCTCTGCCATCATTTTGAGCTTAGCCGTGAAGGGCCCCCAGATCCCTTTGACCGCGAGGGGAAGGCTTGCAGCCGCTGTTGGTGGAGGTGCTGAAGGAGCTTGGTGCTGACTCTCACCACCACCCTCTCGAATTGGTTGATGAGGTTGGGCTTCCTGGCGTGGTGGTGATGTGGGGCACTCAATAATGAGTATTGGCGAGTTGTGAGCGGCTTCATCCCCACCTGGTGCAGCTTCAGCGATTGAGGCAGTTGAAGGAGGACCCTCTCCAGCAGATACGAATGGCGTGGAGGCGCTCGGAGGGTTCTCCATGAAGTTAGGCTCGTCGCCTTCAACCGCAGGAAGTGCAGCCGCCAAGGGTATTGCTTGGACTGGCGGTGTTGGAGCTGGGGGAGAGGGCGGTGTTGGTGTTGGGAGAGCAGGTGGTGAAGAAGGTGCCACCCTTCTCCTTTTGGTAATAAGGCCATCCTTTGTTGCCTCATCATCCTCATCCTCGTCTTCTTGAACCACTTGAGGAGTTTTCCTCTTTGGTTTCTTCAAGACGAGCTTCTTTCGTTGAGGGGCGGGCAGTGCCTCTGGAGGAGCTGGGCCTTGAGGGGGCGATCTGCCCTGGGCAGCGGCGATCTCCACCACCGAGTTTGGCACGGTTTGAGAACCCGATGCCAATTTGTGGGTTCGGGCGAGCGCCCTCAGTTCAGCTAACTTGCCTTTGCCCAGCATGAGATCTGCACAGTGCAAGAATATAGAAGTAAGCGCAAAGGCAAAGGTGAAATGTATGAGTACGTGTGCAAATAAGACAAACAAATGGTGCAGGAAATAAAAACCAAGTCTAGTGCGCAACAAACAGGACGCCCAATAATAGATAACAGAGATGCAGCACGAGGCGAAAACCTAAAAATTGAGGTAAAGTGCTAACCTATGTGAGCTTCGAGTTGGCCCTCGAGGAACTCGAATGAGATTATTGCAGAAGTGGGAAAGGTGATGTTAGCGGCGGCCACGCTTTTCCAGAAGAGGCATAGATCCTTGTCCAACTCGCCCATGTTGTCAGGACTTCTTGGCCTTCTGAAGCTGTCCTTAGAGTCCTTATTTCCCTTGTTTACCCAGTACAAGGGAAAGTCGTCGAGCAACGAAGGGTCTTGATCATTTTGACGCACTTGGACGAACTTTCCCTTTCAATCTTTGTAAGATTGCTGGAAGATTGAGAGGATCGATCTCCCAGCAATTCCGTTTAAGCTCACCCAGGGGCGATCTCCAGGATTCTTGGCCTCGAACAGGAAAAGGAATACGTCTACTAAGGCCGGTAGTCCCATATGCGTGTACATAATTTGGAACGCCCACACGAATGCCCAGCTATTGGGATGGAGCTAGGCGGCGGCAATGTTGAGCTCGGTTAATAACTCTCGTTCAAAACGAGTGAAGGGAAGCCTGAGTTTCACCTTCTTGAAAAGGGTAATGTACACGAAGCAGAACAACTCGCCATTGTTCCCCTTGTCATCCGCGCAGATTGGCACGTCAGGGGGGCAAGGCAGCACCATCAGTTTGTCGTCGTGCTCCTTGTGGAACAAGAGGTTGGGTTCGTCCCCTTTCTTCAACCGTAGCACCGCCAACGCAGAGTTTACTGAAGAAGTCTCCTTCAGCAAAGTTGGGGTGGCCCATGGGTAAAGTTTCTTGTAGTCTGGAGTGGGAATGGAGGCTCCTCCGGCGACTGGTGGAGTTGCCTGAGCAAGGTTGGGACCAGATGCTCGCGGTAGGTTATGCGCTTGGGATGGAGGGTTTCGTGATGAAGGAGGAGGATTCGCGGTGGTCTTTGTACGAGCCATCGCGGGAACTGCAAAGGAAAAAGAAAAAGAAAGTTGAACGAAGGTTGTAGAGATCGACTCGATTGTGGACGAAGGATGAAAAACGAACGAATGAAAGTTCGTTGTGATGAAAGTAATGGAAGACGAAGCCCTAAGTTACGAAAAGGGAGAAGAAGAAGAAACAACCCACAGCGTATGCACCAGGCAGATAATGGATGATGCGAATCGGTTAAAATGCAGCAAATATCAACAGAGGAAGTAAAAGAGGTACCTTTCGATGATCAGATGAGCGTTGAAGGGAGTTGGGGATTGAGAGAGTCGAAGAGCTTCGTGGGTTTGCAGAGAAAACTCAGAGCGTTTTTGAGAAGGCAGAAAGATGATGAAACAGTAAAAATGAAAAGGGTTTAAGGGTTTTTCAAACGTTTTTGGAAGCGCAAACGACAGCTAAAGATGACCGTTGATGAAGCCACGTGTCGAGCGATTGGAAAAGGTGTTTGGTGGAGCGTCAGAAAAGCAGAAGGTACGAACGTTTGGAATTCTGCGCCAGCGCCACGTAGGTCGGCAGTGACGTGACCACTTAGTCTTTTCGCTGGACAAGTCTTCGCTTAAGACTGGGGGGCTTGTGTACCGCCCAGGTAGTCGGAAGTGATGACGTGGCAGCAAGCTATTATGTAGGCGTGTTGAGCAGGGCTCATGACTGGCAGAAGGGAAGGAAGTCGGGGGGCTTGTGTAGTCGCCAGTCCTTAAGTTGGCGTGCTCCGATCTCTAGCATACCTAAACCGGCGGTCATCGGGTTTGAGATGAAGTCGCCGGATGCGAACCTAGGCGACCAAGTGATTAGAGATCGCCGAAAGAAGGACATCGCCGAAGGATCAAGGAAGCTTGTTCCAGGCTTTCGAAGCAGAGGATAAAGTCGTCAGGTAGTCATTCCCTAGCTAGCCAGAGGTTGAGGTCGGGGAACAGCTTACCCGAACATGCACGATGAAGCAAGTGAAGTAGATCATGAAGGCGGCCGGCGAGACCACAGGGAAGGTGTGTATGAAGGCACCCGTACTCACCACGCAGAAGAGATCACGCTCCAAGGCAGCTATGCGCTGAGTTGTTTCATGCATAAGTAACTTAGCCAAAAGCCTGAAGAGTAAGAAGTGGCGCCCAAGTCAAGGATGCTCCAGATGGTGACACGTGTACAGCTGGATGCGAGCCACGTGTCCAGATGTGTAACTATCAGGAGAGAGAAAGTGCATAGGTATATAAGAGATTCTAACGAACTTCTGAGGTACGCGCATCTTAGAATACTTCTTTTACGCTTGCGAGAACTTGAGTACACTGAGAGAGAATTTTGCACGGTTCCTGAAAGTTCTTAGTTTTCTTAGTATTTTGGTGGTTCAGTCGCTGACTTGGGCGTCGGAGCGTGATCGGCCGCAGCGGCGCCGTTCTGTCTTTTGCAGGTTCTTGAGGTGGATCAACGCCAAGGACGAAAGCTAACACGACGCAAAGTCGATCCAGATTTGACGAGGCAAGGCTCTTGCGTCTTGGTCAACAGGCAGGATCACTTTCTTACCCTTTTCATTTTACACTTAAATTATTATTATTATTTAAAATAAAATTATAATTTAAATATAAAAATATAATCAAAATTGTAAAAGAAGATAATTATTATAAAATAACATAACTAATCAAATCACATATAATAAATTAAAAATAAAAATAATAATAAAAATAAATATATTTTTTAATAATATAGAAATAAATTTATATAATAATTATATTAATTAAAAAAAGTAAAGATAAAAATCATAATGTTATTTAATGTAAAAATAAGTTTTTATCAAATATTTATAATTATAAATATTTTAATTAAAATAATTATAATTTATAAATAAATAAATAAATAAAATTAATTTTTTTTAAAAATTAACTGGGTAAATTTGTAAACTTACATTTTTATCAATTAAAAAAATCTAATTTCAATCACACCTATCACATCACTCACAAACTTTCCTTCCACTTTCCACTCTATATACCCTAACTTTATTTACACTTTCCCTTCAATTCATCTCAATTTCACTTCCTCATTTCCACTCCCTCATCCAAACCATACACTTTCTTTTTATTAACTTATAATTGATATAATATCTGAAAAAAAGTTTAAACAACTTTACCGGAATTTAAACAACCATTTCTCAAAAAAAAAAAAAACTCATTTTGGTGCAAGTATCATTACCACCATTAACAAAAGGGTTAAAAATATCATTATGAAAGAGAAAAGAAAGAATTCAAAAAATAAGGAATTCGAAAAATCTTATGAAATCATCTTTATTGCCTCTGTTCCTTAAAAAAAACCTTCTATCAAGCGGCTTCTTATTAACAATGATTCTGAAGGCAAGAGCTATTCTCTCTCTCTGTTGTAAGTGTATTCTAAAGAATTGATTAGCTCTAATACAGAATATAGAAATAAAGACATAATGCAACAAAATCTTTCATCATTAATTACATGATTACAGTTTGGAAGATAATGACGAAATAAAGTTGGTTGGGACCAAAGAAAAAATGGAAAGAAAGGAAGCAGTTTGGTTGTGTTTATGGAAGGATTGTGGGATTTAATATGTTACTGGATCTTTTCCTTTCTGTGGATTGTGCGCTGTTTTTGTTAGCAGAGGAGTGTCTGTGTGTTTGGTTGTTGTGGTTTGATTTGTTTGTGGATGACGAGGTCTTCCTCCGTTGTGTTTTGTTGTGGCGAGTAGAAGAGGAGTGGGTCTCCTTTGGGTGATGGTTATAGAAAATTCCATGGTAGAGTTGGATGAGGAAGGTGCAGGAAGAGGCATTGAAATGAGAGTGAATTGAATGCAGAAGATGAAGATGGTGGCAGTAGGAGAGAAGAGAAGAGAAGTTTATGATATTGGTTGATGGAAAGTGGGAATTTATAGGAAAAAATAGAGACTAATGGAAGAAAAGTATAACATATGTATGACTGTTGGAACTTGTCAAACTATGGAACCAGTCTCTCTATATTTCTAATTCTAGGGATTGAAGGTCCAATCAACTGCCATGACTCACCATAACCAATTCACATTCACCATTTATCTACAACTTTTAGTCGTTACACAATTTAAATAATTACTTATAGTTTTGTAGAATAATTATACCCCTAAATATGAAGTTTTTATTTTATTTTTTAACAAACTTTACTTATTTTAGGTAATATGATTTTCAGTACAAAATAAATAGTAAAATATAACTTTCAAAAGACATTTTTATATTTTTCCTTTTTGTCATTTTAACCTACCTTGATTTATGACCGCTTCAAACAAATTTATATATATAATTATATTTGAAGTCTTTCATAAATTTAGCTATATCTAATTGAGTTTCTATTAAAAAAAATTGTCTAGTTTTTTATTTGGTTATCTAGGTAACGTGGTTATTATTATTTTTTTCTGTTATCTTATTTATTTGTTTCAACGTGTCAGAGGATGTGAGGTTTTGTGATTATTATTCTATTTAATGAAAAATGAAAAATGACTTTTATTCTTTTCGTTGAAAAACATATTAAAATGGTGCTAACGACGATGGTCCCTTGGTCATTATAAGTTACTAGGATCTTATTATCCAATACATTTTCAATTAAAGTATTAAAAGTTATTTTTCTTTTTACATTAATGACAATATTATTTTATATTAATTACAAACCTCGCATTTCTTAAGACGTGAAAACAAGTAAGATGATAAGACAAGATAATAGTCATGTCACCTAGTCAATGGAGAAATTAAATGGTAGGGACTCAATTGTACAATATAACTTGTTTTGGAGTATTCAATAGAACAACAAAATTTAATAGGGATTCAATACAAATATCCAAAATTATTAGGGACTTAAAACTTATTTAAGCCTATATAAATTTATAATTCTTAATTTCTTTAAAATTTTATTGTTTGAGTTAAAAAAATGTTTTGCAACTTTTAATTGGTTTTACCATTTATGTAATTAAGTTCCATGTTTTTATTTGATGAATTTTATGCTTGTCGGACTTTTCAAGTGGACATACCAAGAATAGGTGATGTGCAACCTAGGATATTTGGATCCAATGAGTTTTAAACAATGAGTCAACCCATATATAAGGGATCTAACATTACCTTCAACCCACAATCCTTAAAGCATTAGGTTTGTGGTATTTTCTCCTTATTTTATTAGATAGGTGGAAGAAATGAAGAGTTACAAGTAGTTAAGGATTACCTTTGGTATTTGCAAATTTTGTGTTTTTGCAGGTATTGTCAAATTCAAACAGAACATCTCAAGCAAACCAGGGATTTGTCTTCATCAAAAAGGGAGAGATTGTTGAACTTGAAGTTTTGATGTCTCCAAATCCATGAAGATTGCTTGAAGACTAGGTTGTTGCTTATGGGCAAGGGTAGATTAGAATTTGTCAATCCACTCGTAGCTTGATTTAAAACTAAATCAATTATGTTCATTAAAAGAAAAGTGTTTTTCAAAGTAAGTGAAAAAAAACCTGTTGATTTTTCGTTTCAATCGGTTGTTTTACACTTGGTAGGTTTAGAGAGGATTTGAAAAAGCTGAAGTTGGCTGACCTCACAGTCAAAGTCATTTCAATCGGTTGATTTTTTTGAAAACATAACAGAATTGGTTAAATATATTAAAACTGTTTTTGCTTATTTCAAATTTGTTTTGGCCCTTGATTGATAGTCTGAAATGGCTATTTTAAAGGCTATATAACTGGTTTTTGAATCTCCAATTAAAGAGAGATATCAAATTACAGAAGATCAAAGAGATTTTCCAAATATTGCAAGATTGCTAAAAGTTTTGCATTGGTTATGAGTGGAGTAGGTTCTGTTGTATTCATTTTTGTATCAGGTGTGATCCTTTCTATTCTTTGTTGTTCTTTAATTCATTTTGTAAAACTATAAGAAACTGGTGTCTACAGTCAGGGGGTGTTCTGACTTGTAGTGAATTTGTTTCAAAGAGGGTCAGTGTTCTTGAAGGGTTCAAGATCACCTTTTTGGTGCTTGTGTTGTGTAATCTGTATTTGATTGCATAGTGAAATACCCAGGGGTTTCTGGGGACTGGATGTAGCTCAAGTTAAGAGTGAACCAATATAATCCTTGTGTGTTAAATATCTTTATCTCTCATTGCTTTTAAAATTGTTTGATCTAGGTTTTTCCAAAGTTGATGTGAGTTTAATTTAGATTGCTTCATTTTAGATGTGACACTTTACTTAGATTCAGATTTTTTTCACAATTATAAGGTGAGAACCCAAAGAAGATCCCCACCGGACACTTACTTAACCAAGTGGTTAAGTAAGTGTGAAGGTTCACTTCTAGAGAGCAAAGGAAAAATAAAAGAATATGGTGATTGATGACGAAAGTCGAAATGTAAAAGAGCATGGAAGGAAAAACAAGAACATAATGAACACTAAATTGACAAAGGATGAAAGCAAGAACATAAGAACACAAAGATAAAAGGAATAATGGAAAGAATGGAAGAGATGAGAGAAAGGGAAAGCTTATGTGATGGAAGAGAGGTGGATCACGCCACTTGGAGGGTGGTTTTACTCCAAGATAAGTGTTGATGGCCGCCACTTGAGATCTCTGAAACACTCATGCAAGACTTAAATGCTAAGAGGAAACAAACCTCACTAACACCTCATACAATTTGTGCAGAGTAACTTTTCTCTTCAAATTCAACATGTAAAATACAATGGGTAAGCCTCCTATTTATAGGTGAATGAGCCTTGTAAAACAAGCAAGAGGGGTAGGATGGGAAAAGGGAAAAAATGGGCAGTCTTAGAGTTTGATTAAGTCAAACCCGCATCCTAGGCTTGTCCTTCTAGAAACTATGTCAAAATGCCTTCCTAAAGGGATAGGAACAAGCTAAAATGATACCCATACCCCCTATTATGCTAAAGGCACCTTATTCTAGCCTATATTTCTATTTGGACCCCTAAAGTGAGCCCAATTTATTCACAACTTGTTTTATTCTTTAAGAAGACCAATAGGAAGAACATGAGATGCTCTGGTTTGTGTCAATTTCTTCCTCTGGTGAGATCTTCACTTGATTGTTGAGATGACTTCTCATAGTATGCATCCTTGGTCATCTCTTTGTTGGCTTGGTTTTCATCATGCCCCCTAGGTTTGTGAGAATTCGACCTCGAATTTAGAACTCCTGTGGATAACATAGTTAGTGTTCACATATAAGATAGTGGAAGGTGTGGGATGTGAAACAAACTTATGTTATTTGAGCTTGGGGAGTTGAAAAGGGTAAGCGCTTCTTACCAGCCATGTTGGAAAAGAAGATTTGGGGATGAAAGAGCACGGTGATAAAAATCCTCTTAAAAGGTGAGAACCCTTAAGAGGTGTCTGATGTTCATCCCAAAATTTCTTTGTCCAAGGTGTCAAGTGATTAAATTTATTTGGTAATGAAAAAGACAAAGAAGAAGGTGTTCCTGCCGGTTGACTCTAACGGCAGCCTTCAACCATTCTATCTCCGCCAGAGAATCGTGCTTTCTAGACCAAAGAATCTCTCACCTACAAAAACAAAGGGCGCCTTGACGACCGTTTGCACTCCGACGCTCAAGTCAGTATAAGGGCAAAGAAACACCAAGAGTGTATATTAGCTTCAGTCTTAGAAACTGTGTACCTTGCTAGGGTCCTTGGCTCCCTTTATATAGGTTGAAACTAGGGTTTACCTTTGTGCTGTTACGCTTATCTAGGGTTCCTTGGGGAACGTCCTTGCACCGCTATTTACATGATCATAGCGTATCTGGCACATGAGCTTCCCTTAACTGGAGTGCAACGAATAACAGAGTGGCCGCTTGGGTACCAATTTGTGCACCTAAACTCTAGCGCCATCTGCTTTATGGGTGCCCTAAGCATTCACGTGCCATACTTGTAGCTTTCCTTGGAAACCCTAACCCTAATGGGCCTTAGCGTCTCCCAGGATTATTTTCTCGTGTTGTGCCTGCATGCGCTATGCACACCACGTGCATGGATCCTTCGTGATTTAGGCTTCCCACATATCTCATGTCTTAACTGTTAACTTAGCATAACTCTAGGGCCCACCTTACGTGGCCCCCTTCCATTACCAAGCACCGCTGTGCGATGTCTGAGGTCAGTCACTGGGTCGATAACCGAGGACTAGTCGGGACACAAGCCCCCCAGTCTCTAGCTGTAACTTGTTCCAGTGAAGAGACTAAGTGATCGCGCTGGGCAACCTACGTGGCGCTGGGTAACGGGCGTGAACAGTGCACCGAAGCGACGTCTCTCCATACTTTGTTAATCAGCATACACGTGTCAAGATCAACGGCTAGGACTTGTTGGCGCATGAACTTCTTCGTGCACTGTTCAAACACTTAAACCTTTACGCTTTCTTCACTATTTCATTACTCTCACTTACGCGACCGTTCCCTTAAGCATTTCTGCAAAAACGCTCTTCCCTCTCTCCTAAAAAACTCCAAACCCTCGAACCTTAATATTCAAAGGTATGATTTTTATTCACCGATTGCTTGCGATTTATGATTTCGCTACTTGTAACATACTTATAACTGCCTGGAACTGTTTATGATTTTCTGCATTTTTTTGTGCATTCATTTTCTCTGTTCACGCCTTTAGTCTTTGTTTTATGGTTTTCTCTGGTTCTGTCGAGTTACGCAACCTTCTTCTTCTAAAGTTTCTCTTTTTCTTTCCTTTTTAGGCTTTCTTATCTAAGATGACCCAACAAGAACTCACTCTAGATCTTCCTTCGGATTCTAACTCTGTTTCGCCTTCGTCCCCTGTTCCATCTACATCATCGATCCCTCCTCCTTCCGCCTCCTTCTATAAGTCCTTATATCGTTGGGCTTCGGCTGCCCTTCTAAACGAGACCTCCAGCTTTACCTCCAGCGAGAGTATAGCCGCCTATAGGAAGAAGAAAACATGTCACAAATTGTGGGTCTTTGGGAAAGACCGTGATAAATATGTGAGGATGGTGGCCTGCCGGGAAGGAGAGCCAGTGTGTGCTAACGAATCTTCAGACCCCGAAGGCCCCTTCTGTTTCATTTATTCCACCATTTTTCGAAGGCTTCGGCTTTGACTCCCCTTCACCCCCTTCGAGCGTGCACTCCTAACAAAGGTGAACGTCGCCCCTGCCCAACTGCACCCCAACAGTTGGGCTTTCGTAAGGGCCTTTGCGATCCTTTGCCACAGTCTTAGCCATACGCCATCGGTGGATGTGTTCCTCTTTTTCATCGAAGCGAAAAGCCCGAGCAAGAAGCTGTGGGTCAGCATCAACGACATTGTTGGGAGGGTGCTTCTAACGCTCTTCCAGCAGTCATACAAAGGGTTCAAGAAGCACTTCTTCAAAGTGGGAAGCAACCGGAGGTACCCCGCCCTTTTGGATGGGTTCCCCCTCTCATTCCTGTCTTACATTTGCCTGTATTTTATTTACTTTACCAATGTTGCCCATGTTGACTTGTTGTTTTCGTGTAGATATAGGCTTCAACAAGGATAAGAAGAAGAAATTACCCGACCTGCTTGCCAAGCGCAGGGCGGCCGCTGCCGGTGTGGGTACTTCAATACCTAGGGCTCCTCCAACCTCGCCTACTTCTGCCCCCCACACAATCGAACCAGCCCCTGTCGATGATAGGCAGAAAGGGGTGGTGGTCGTGGATTCGGACGACAAGGACACATGCACAGGCCTTGTCTTCAAAAGGAAGAGTGTGGGGGAAGTTGTGGCGCCTTCTCACTCGGCATCTGGTGGGCTCACCCCAGCCTTCAGGGATAACCCTCTTAGTTCCTCCTCCCCATGCCAACTCGTTATTCATGAAAGTGGGGGGGAAAGCGCTCCTAAAGGTCAGGAAGTGCCTCCCACTCCCGAGCTCCCTGCACTCCTCCAGCAAATCCTCAAGCGCTTCCAAGACAAGGAAGTGTTGGAGAGCTTGAGTGGTAATCACTTCCAGGATCGTGTGGCCCACGACCTTGGGGACTTTCTAATTGCTTCCAACCTTGCGTTAAGTAAGGCCCAAGAAACATAAGAAGCCAAGGCTAGGGTGGCAAAAGTGGAAGAAGAACTGGCCGTCAAGACCAAGGCCTTCTCCAACCGCGAGATCGCTATGTACAACGAGCTGGAAAGCCTTTGCCAATCCGAGAAGGACGTCAAGAAAGAACTTTTTGACAAGAGCCACGAGGTCGTCCAACTGGAAGCGAAGATCTTGCCTCTTCGCAATAGCGTGGTCGACCTGGAGAGGAAGGTCGAGGAGATGCAAGCGAAGATGCTTAAGTTAGAGGAGAGGGTCACCCAACGCGAGGTGTTGTTAGGAAAGGTTGAAGGGGAGCTGGCTGAAAAAGTTGAGCTTTTCAAGAAGACGGAGGAGGAGCTCACTAACAATGCTGCCAACGCTTACGGCGAGGGATTCCAAGATGCCATCGCTCAGTTTGCCTGTGTGCATCCTTAGATGGATCTTTCCCCTTTCAGTGAGTCTAAGTGCGTCGTGGATGGGCAACTCATGTTGTGAGAGTAACCATTCTGTAACTTTGTCTTCTTGAAGGACAATTTGCCCCTTGCACATATAACTTTATGAACATTCATCCTTTGTTTAAATGTTTGTTTTAATTGGTTTAGCTTGCGTTTTTCTACCTTTACTTGCTTTGAATTCTACTAACAACGCCTTCGACCTAGGTTCGAACTTTAGGTAGCACGTTTTAACCTTGCGCGCAAACCCCTTAACTGGCTCGACCTTTGTTCGAGGGTAAGCTCCTCTCACTGTCCTTAATCTTCTTCTAGCAAAGTAAGGCGTCTTCGTTGATCTCGTCCCTTCCCTCCTTAAATCGACGGGAATGTCTTGCTGGTAATACTGGGGAACCATACCGCTCTCAACCTTGGCTTGTATACAAGGGGAAAGTGTTTTCTTCCAGTCTTGGTCCTGCAATGCGAAGGTAGGGGTGAACTTAACTGGTGAGCCATGTTGTTCGACCTTGGAGTTAGTACGCAAGAGGGAGGCCCCCTAAGGAACCATACTTCACCCATCTTGGTGTTTCTAACTCGAGTGAACGACTCTTAGCGACCTCATCCTTGCTGTACAAAGTCAAGGGACAGGTCTGAATCACTAATCGCGACCTTGCTATAAAAGTCAAGGGGCAAGCCATCAACATTTGAACCCTTCCCTTAACTGGAGTGCAACGAACAACAGAGTGGCCGCTTGGGTACCAACTGGTGCATTAATCTCTAGCGCCATCTGCTTTGTGGGTGCCTTAAGCATTCACGTGGCATGCATGCAGCTTTCCCTGGAGACCCTAACCCTAATGGGCCTTACCGCCTCCGGGCTCATTTTCTCGTGCCGCACCTGCATGCGCTATGCACACCATGTGCATGGATTCTTCGTGATTTAGGCTTCCCACATATCTCATGTCTTAACTATTAACTTAGCATAACTCTAGGGCCCACCTTACATGGCCCCCTTCCATTACCAAGCATCGGTGTGCGATGTCTGAGGTCAGTCACTGGGTCGATGACCGAGGACTGGTCGGAACAAAAGGACACCTTGGAGGTGCAGTTGGTAGCATGGCACGAGTCAACATGATTAATTTAGTTGTGGAAGATGATATTTTGTGACTCGGATTATCTTTTCTTTCTTTCTCTTTTTCATTTTCTCTTTTGTTTTTCTTTTTAAGTTGGTCCTCATGGACTTCTTTTGGTGAGAGAGATTTTAGTGTGACCTTATGCCCATGGAAGGTGAAAGAGATTTTGTTGTTAAGGCCATCAAGAAGGGTTTTCCTATCATATTGCCATGGCCTACCTAAAAGTATATGAGTAGCTTCCATAGGGACAACATCACACAAGACCTTATTCTTATATTTACCAATAGAAAAGGCTATGAGGACTTGCTTATTCATTGTTGTACCGCCCTGGTAGTCGGAAGTGATGACGTGGCATCCATTTACAGTATAGGCGTGTTGACAAGGCGCCAGGTTGGCAGAAGGGAAGGAAGTCGGGGGGGCTCGTGAAGTCGCCAGTTATTAAGTTGGCGTGTTCCGATCTCCAGTATACTAGAATCGGCGATCACCAGGTTAAAGATGAAGTCGCCAGATGTAGACTCAGGCGACCTAGTGATTGGAGATCGCCAGAGCAAGCACATCGCCAGAGATGAAGGTGGTGCAGATTATGAAGGCGGCCGGCGAGACCACAGGGAAGGTGTATGAAGGCACCCTAACTCGCCAGTTCCAGTAGAGATCGCACTCCCAAGTTAGCTATGTACTGGTCAGCACCATGCATACATAACTTAGCCAAAAAGAGAGTCAGAAGCAGTGCCCAAGTCAAGGAGGCTCCAGATGATGGCACGTGTACAGTTGGATGCGAGCCACGTGTCCAAGTCTGTAACTGCCAGGAGAGAGAAAGCAACCAGGTATATAAGAGTTCTCAACGAACTTTCTGAGGTACGCACGTTCAGAATACACTCTTTACGCTTGCGAGTTATAGAGCTTACTGTGAGAGAGGATTTGCACGGTTCTTGTTCTCTTAGTATTTGGTGATTCGGTCACTGACTTGGGCGTTGGAGTGCGATCGGTCGCAGCGGCGCCGCTCTGTTTCTTTGCAGGCTCTTGAGGTGGATCTTGAAGAGGAACGGAGGTGTGAAGCGGTGCGCACGTCGATCCTTTGACGAGGCAGTTTCCAGCGTTCTGGTCAACAGGTAGGATCATCAGGCGCCCACTGTGGGGCCGTGTAAAACTTGCTCCCATCCACAACGTGAGTTCTTGAAGGTTTTCGAAGTTTCTGCGTGGTTGTGTGCTGGTGCAACCATCGTTCACCGTTTGCTTGAAATTTGTTCGGGGAATTCGCGTTTTATACCGTTCGTTTGGGTTTTCGATCGGTGAAGTGAGGTTTTCCTGCTGTTTACGCGTAATTTGTTCGGTGGAGTTGAGTTCTTTTGATCGTTTGGTTATCCGCGGGAGAAGCGGTGGTTTTTGGTGAAGTTGCAAGTTTGCTTGAAGGTTTGCGGTGTTTTTGAGTTTTCTCGCGGAGTTTCGCACAGTTTTTCCGATTGATCTCTGACTCAATCGTAGCTGAAGTAAGTGTTGTTCGCTGCATTCTGTGATTCGCTGAGTTTCATGAGAAAAATGAGAAGCAATCGCTCAAGTCCAGTTGCGCCCGTCGCTGCTGAAGGCGCCGCTGCCATGACCATGGCGCAGATGGCAGAGATGATGCGTTCGTTGCAGGCAACTGTGGAAGCCTCACGCATAGAGCAGGCGAGAATGCATGAGGACCTGGTCGCCTCTCGCGCCAGGAATGAGGAGCTCAGCAAGGTGACAGAGGAGCTGCGTCAAGTTCTTCAGGAGCAGCAGGGGCGTTCTTCTGCTGAAGGGGTTGCGCCGTCGTCGCCACCTCGTGTTTTTCCTATGCCTTTTGCTCAGGCGATTACTGACACACCTATTCCTACGAGCGTGGTTCCGGTTAAGGCTGTCTTTACCGGCGTGGAGGATCCAGAGGCTCATCTAACCACGTTCCATACACAGATGATGCTGTCGGGAGGGTCAGACGCCGTGTACTGCAAGATGTTTGTGAGCACGCTCCAGGGAACGGCGTTGGAGTGGTTTGTGAGCCTACCTAACGGTCACATAACCAATTTTCAGCAGTTCTCGAAGGTTTTCGTCGAGCAATACATCGTGAACAAGGCACCGCCCAGGGTGTCTTATGATTTGTTTGATATAAGGCAGTACCAGGGAGAGTCCCTCAGAGACTACCTGAATCGCTTTGGAGCGCAGATGGTTAGATCGCCGGCTAAAGATGAAGAAATGTTGGTCTATGCATTCAAGAAGGGCGTGCTGCCAGGACCATTCTGCGAGGCCTTGATCAGGGCTCACCCTGCAACGTTTGCTGAGGTCAGGCGACTTGCGGTGGCTCACATCGCCGACGAGAGTGAGGTCGCCGAGAAGAGAGGGAGCGTGGCTCCCGCTAGGCCACGCGCCCAGACCAGGATCCAGCCGCAAAGGGTGCTGGAGACAGCGGCGGCGGCCAGGAAGGACCAGAGGACTCGCCATCCTTATGATAGGAGGAACAAGGGGAGGGGCCAGGGACGCCAGCAGCCAGCACGCTGGGAATACAATCGCCCGCCTAAGCACAAGTTTGTTATGGGATTGGCGGACCTGATCGCCATTCCCAATATATCTGCTAGGTTGAAAGCGCCTGAGAAGGTGGGCGACAAGGTGTTGGGACCAAAGCCAGACGCCTGGTGTGAGTTTCACCAGGGCTTTGGCCACACTTTGGACTCGTGTTTGTCCTTAGGGTATCAGCTCGATGATCTGGTTAAGAGCGGGTTCCTAAATGACTATCTGCTGGACAGGAGGACGGGGGGAGCGTCGAGTTCCCAGCCAGCAGGTGGAGAAGCCCAGCAACACGAGATGCCTATCCACGGGGAAATCCACACCATTGCAGGAGGCTTCTCGGGTGGTGGATGCACCGCATCGCAGAGGAAGAAGTACGCGCGGTCGGTGATGACAGTGGATATGTTTGAAGATCACTCGCCGGAGGTGGACATTACGTTCACCAAGCAGGATCTTCGGGACGTTGTGCCCCATGACAACGATCCCATAGTCATTTCGTTGATTACGGCGGGAAGGAAGGTCCACAGAGTTCTGGTGGACCAGGGAAGCTCGGCAGACGTGATGTTCTGGCCGACTTTCACGCAGCTGGAGTTGCCCTTTGACCAGCTAAGGCCCTATGGAGGGTGCCTGTATGGGTTCGCTGGTGACCAGGTGGAGGTCAGGGGGTATATTGAGTTGAGAACCACGTTTACAGATGAGGCTGGTTCGAGGACGGAGAAAATCAAGTACCTCATTGTAAACGCTCCTTCAGCATACAACATCCTGTTGGGAAGGCCCACGCTTAATAGGATAGGCGCTATACCGTCGACTCGGCACATGAAGGTGAAGTTGCCGTCTATGGAGGGGGTGG
Source organism: Phaseolus vulgaris (assembly GCF_000499845.2). Classification (NCBI taxonomy): domain Eukaryota; kingdom Viridiplantae; phylum Streptophyta; class Magnoliopsida; order Fabales; family Fabaceae; genus Phaseolus; species Phaseolus vulgaris. The sequence goes on along the minus strand of NC_023755.2, from coordinate 14,609,821 downwards.
TGATCACGATCAAGTCTGATCAGAAAGATGCGAAAAAGTGCTATGAGAATAGCCTGAAAAACAAGAGATCAGTGAGTTATGTAACAACCACCCCACCTCCCGGTGTGAAGCCCAGATCGACGGTAGCGGAAGAGACCGTCGGAAGGGACGTGGAGATGGTGGACGCTGAGCTAGTGGAGGGAAACGCTGGTCTGGAGGAGGAAGAGGCGCGGAATCGCCCTGAGGAAGCGAGAGAGCAGGGAATCGCCAGGGCGGTGATCGCCCGAGAATCCAGGCCAAAACCTGTCGAGCAGTGGCTCGAGAAAGAGATCGGGGGAAAGATCTTCAAGCTGGGAAGATCTCTGGAGGTCGAGCTCCAGAACCAGATCGCCAAGGTGATTGAGCGGCATCTGGACGCGTTTGCATGGTCCGCTTCGGACATGCCCGGGATTGATCCCGACTTCTTGTGCCATCATCTGGCGATGGACAACTTGGTGAGACCAGTGCGACAAAGAAGAAGAAAGTTTAACGAGGAGAGGAGGCAGGCGATTAGAGATGAAACACAGAAGCTCCTTGCTGCAGGCCACATCAGGGAAGTCCAGTACCCTGAATGGCTGGCGAATGTCGTGCTGGTGAAGAAGAGTAACGGGAAATGGCGCATGTGCGTCGATTTCACCGACCTGAACAAAGCTTGCCCAAAGGATTCGTATCCTTTACCAAGTATAGACGCCCTGGTTGACAATGCTGCAGGGTGTAAGTTGCTGAGTGTCCTGGATGCCTTCTCGGGGTATAATCAGATAAAGATGCACCCCATGGATGAAGAAAAGACAGCCTTCATGACGGAGAGGTCGTGCTATTGCTACAAGGTGATGCCGTTTGGGCTGAAGAACGCGGGGGCCACGTACCAGAGGCTGATGGATCGAGTACTTGCACCAATGCTGGGAAGGAACGTGCAAGCGTACGTCGATGACATGGTCGTGACCTCGCCGGAAAAGAGCAAGCACGTTGCAGACTTGGAAGAATTGTTCACGACGATCGCCAAGTTCAGATTGAAGCTGAATCCAGAGAAATGCATTTTCGGCGTGGAAGCTGGGAAGTTTTTGGGTTTCCTCTTGACTGAAAGAGGCATAGAGGCAAACCCTGATAAGTGTGCCGCCATCTTGGCGATGAGAAGCCCAGCTACGGTGAAGGAGGTTCAACAGCTAACAGGTCGGATGGCAGCCCTGTCTCGCTTCGTGTCAGCTAGCGGAGAGAAGGGACATCCCTATTTTCAGTGCTTGAGGCGCAATAACAAGTTTTCCTGGACGAAGGAGTGCGAGGAAGCCTTCGTCAAGCTGAAGGAGTATCTGGCGAGCCTGCCGGTTCTGTGCAAACCGCTGGTGGGAACCCCTCTTAGGTTGTATTTTGCTGTAACTGAGAGGGCGGTGAGTGCGGTGCTCGCCTAGGATCAAGATCAGGCTCAGAAGCCTATTTATTTTGTTAGCAAGGTGTTGCAGGGCCCCAAAACGAGATATCAGGCCCTGGAGAAGGCTGTGCTGGCTGTGGTGTTTTCGGCGAGGAGGTTGCGCCACTATTTCCATAGCTTCACCATACTGGTGATGACTGACCTGCCCATCCAGAAAGTTTTGAAGAAGCCCGACGTTGCGGGAAGGATGGTGAAATGGGCAGTGGAGCTGTCAGAGTTTGACATCAAGTACGAGCCCCGAGGCCCGATCAAGGGGCAAATCTTTGCAGATTTTGTGGTCGAGCTCTCGTCTGAGGGGACACGAGTTGAGGGGGACGGTTTCCGTTGGGTACTCTCGGTGGACGGGTCGTCGAACCAGCAGGGTAGCGGTGCTGGAGTCATCTTAGAAGGGCCCAACGGCGTGCTGATCGAGCAATCTTTGAGATTTGCCTTCAAAGCCAGTAACAATCAAGCAGAGTATGAGGCGCTGATCGCCGGAATTTTGCTGGCCAAGGAGATGGGAGCTAGGATGCTGATGGCTAAGAGTGACTCGCTGCTAGTCACAGGGCAAGTAACAGGCGAGTTCCAGGCTAAAGATCCACAAATGGCGGCCTATCTGGAATATGTGCAGGAGTTGAAGAGTTCCTTTGCCTCCTTTGAAGTAGTGCATGTGCCCAGAGAGCAGAATGCCCGAGCTGACTTGCTAGCTAAGCTCGCCAGTTCAGGCAAGGGGGGTAGGCAGAGGACGGTGATTCAAGAAACTCTGAAGACGCCGAGAGAATTTGTGGCAGATCACCTGGTCCTTCAGATAAGCAAGTCGACGGAGAAAGCAGCGAGAAGCCATAAGTCCCTGACGCAAGAAACTCTGAGATCGCCGAGAATTAGAGCATGTCGGGAAGAGAAGGTGAACGTGATGCAGGTCTGCGCTACCCATGAGCCAGACACTTGGATAACACAGTACAAGCGGTGCCTGGCGGATGGCCTTCTCCCGCCGGATCCGACTGAGGCTAGGAAGGTAAACAAGAATTCTAGCAAGTACACCCTGATTGATGGCGATCTGTACAGGTTTGGGTTCACTCACCCGCTCCTGGAATGTATACATGGCGAGAAGTGCGCGAGAATCATGGCGGAGCCCCATGAAGGTATATGCGGAAGCCACGTCGGGGGTCGAGCTCTGGCCGCGAGGACTCTCCGTGCAGGCTACTACTGGCCAACGATGAGAGAAGACTGCAAGAAGTATGCCCAATGTTGCAAGCAGTGCCAACAGCACGACGATTGGCACAAGGCGCCTCCTGAGGAGTTGAAGTCAATCTATAGCCCTTGGCCGTTTCATACCTGGGGAATCGACATCCTGGGACCTTTCCCGCTGGCGATCAGGCAGATGAAGTACTTGGTGGTGGCGATTGAATACTTCACCAAGTGGATCGAAGCAGAACCAGTGGCCCAGATCACCGCACACAAGATCGAAGGTTTCGTGTGGAAAAACATCGTGTGCCGGTTTGGAGTGCCTAAACGCCTGGTGTCGGACAATGGGACTCAGTTTGCAAGCCACCTGTTGAAGAAGCTTTGCGAAGGGGTGGAATTCAACAAGTGTTTGCATCCGTCGAGCACCCTCAGACAAATGGCCAAGTGGAGTCAGCTAATCGGGTGTTGTTGAGAAGGCTAGAAAAAGCCAAGGGAAGCTGGGCCGAGGAGGTGCCCCGTATAGTCTGGGCATACCATACCACCGAGCAGTCAGGAACCCATGAGACCCCGTTCAGCTTAGTCTATGGGTGTGATGCGATGATTCCAGTAGAGATTCAGGAGAGCTCGCCGAGATTCCAGAACTTTGTAGAGGAAGACTCGAATGAAGAGAGAAGGCTGAACCTGGATCTACTGGATGAGGTCAGAGAGGAAGCGAGATTGAAGGCTGAGGCGGTGAAGAGGAGGATTGAACGAAGATATAACTCGAAGGTGATGCCAAGGCAGTTTAGAGAAGGCGACCTGTGGATGAGAAAGGCCCACCAGTACGAGATGGAGAATAAACTGTCGCCCAAGTGGACTGGACCGTTCAGAATAACCGAGGCGCTCGGGAACGGTGCCTACCGCTTAGAGACGTTGGAAGGAGGGGCGATTCCTCGCACTTGGAACGCCACGCACTTGAAGTTGTATTACAGTTGAGATCTTTGTAAGTAAAGACAAACACAAAAGTTATATTACAATGTCTCTGATAAAACAGTTTGAAGGGGGCACTCTTTTTTCCCTAAGGAGGGTTTTTAATGAGGCTACCCAATAAAAGAAGAGTTTTCGAAGTATAAGGAGTTTTCAGATTGCATGCTTGCTGTTTTCCAAAAAGTTTTGAAGAAAGACCTTGTCACTTATACGTGATTTAAGGCAAGTAAAGATATATTGTATGCTTCCAGTTAAAGTTTTTAAGTCCTCATCGTTTTTCGGCGATTGGAGGCACCAGTTAAAGTTTTTAAGTCCTCATCGTTTTTCGGCGATTGGAGGCATCAGTTAAAGTTTTTAAGTCCTCATCGTTTTTCGGCGATTGGAGGCATCAGTTAAAGTTTTTAAGTCCTCATCGTTTTTCGGCGATTGGAGGCATCAGTTAAAGTTTTTAAGTCCTCATCGTTTCTCGGCGATTGGAGGCATCAGTTAAAGTTTTTTTTAAGTCCTCATCGTTTTTCGGCGATCGGAGGCACCAGTTAAAAGACCTCAACGCCCGCGCACGTTCCGAGGCAGGTAAAAGACCTCCTCGCCGTCGAGCGAGTGCAGGCGAGAAAGAGTGAAAGTCCTCAGTGTTTCTGGGGGCGAGAAGATGTAACCCCTGGGGCAATGTAGAGGCAAGTGAAAGTCCTCAGTGTTTCTGGGGGCGAGAAGATGTAACCCCTGGGGCAATGTAGAGGCAAATGAAAGTCCTCAGTGTTTCTGGGGGCGAGAAGATGTAACCCCTGGGGCAATGTAGAGGCAAGTGAAAGTCCTCAGTGTTTCTAGGGGCGAGAAGATGTAACCCCTGGGGCAATGTAGAGGCACGATTTAAAGACCTTCTCGCCTATGAGCGAGTTCAGGCGAGTAAAAGACCTTCTCGCCTATGAGCGAGTTCAGGCGAGTAAAAGACCTTCTCGCCTATGAGCGAGTTCAGGCAAGATAAAATCCTTCTCGTCTCGAACGAGTTCAGGTACGGTGTAGAGGGTGGAAGAAGTTCTGAGGGTGGCTAAGGTAGGTTCGAAGAGAACGCCTAGCCACCCGGTCTCTTGCTCTGAAGCACAAGGAGGTAGAGAAGGATCCGAAAGGCGCCTCTACCCCAGATCAAAGAACAATGGCCAAGGCGTGAAGCCAGAAAGAAGCTGATCGCCAAGAGTTTCTGGCGACCAGGAAAAGTTCAAACAGTGGCGAAAAAGTTAAAAGACCCGTTTTGATGGAGCAGATCGGGTGAAGCAGTGTTTAAGCCAGTAGCTGAGTCAAAGTTTGTTGCTTGAGGAATATTTTTAAGATAAGGTTAATTGCCTTAAGTTTACGAATTGTTAAAGTGATTGTTGCTTAGGGCTGAAGTGATTCGAAGCGGTTAAGTCAAAGGTCGTGCCTAGAGTTTTCCTAAGTCATTTCTTTGGAATTAAACAAGCAATGAAAGTTGAAGCAATTAAAGAAGTTATAAGAGGAAGAACGTAGACCTTTGTCATTAACAGTTGATATCAGTTCAAAACATATATACGAAAAGGCATAAAGTCTGTTGCAAGCTGTATACAAGGGAAAATATAAAAGCAATGGATGGATTAAATTGATCAGTCTTCGACGGGCACCACTTTTCCATCCACCACTTCGTTATTCAGTGACACCATGCTGAGATCCAGGTCGGGGAACAAGCAGGCAAATTGTTCCCGCGCAGCTTCGAATCCAGCAGCCAGAATTTGAGCAGAGTTCAGCTTGAGTTCTTCAATCTGCTTCTGAAGTTCCTCAATCCGCTTCTTGAGATCTTCAGTTTGCTCTTTCAGCTCCTTATTCTGTTGCTCCAGCTCTTCAACCTGCTTCTTGAGTTGTTCATTGGTCTCTTGAGCCTGGAGAAGGTCTTCAGCAACCTTCTTGGATTCCGCTTGCACTTGGGCCAATTCAGCAGCTACCTTTCCCTTCTCTTCGTTGGCCTCGGCGAGATCAGCTATGGCGTCGTCCCTTGCCTTTTCCACCTGCCCAAGGAGGGTCTCTCGCTCGGCTGACCTTTTCTCCAATTTCTGCACCTTGACGGCGTCGGCCTTTATGAGAGCCTCCAGGTCAGCCACCCTGACGCGGTAAGGCACAATCTTGCTCTCTAGTTCGATCTTTTCTTGAGCAAGTTGTTGCACTTTGTGGCGGAGATCAGTGGCCTCTTTGCGCGCCAACCTGAGCTCGGTGCTCATTGCGTCCTCCACTCGGGAGTGTTCGATTTCTGCGAGCGTCAGGTTGAAGGACAGCTTCTCCACCTCGACCCTCATGGTGTTGTTTTCAGTTCTGAGGTTGAAGAGGTCGTCCTGGAGTTTCCTGGTGGAGCCCTCCACGGCTCTGGTTATGATGGCGGGAATGTCTTCCGCTATCGTCTTCAGTTTGGCGGATAGAGGCTCCCACATCCTTGTAACCTCGAGAGGGAGGTTTGCTGCTTGTAGAGGCGCTGTGGGAGCCTGTTGTTGGCTCTCGTCGCCACCTTCCTTAGCAGGTTCTTCAGTAGGCGTTTGTTGGCGTGGTGACGGAATCGGGGATTCAGTGATCAGAATCGGCGAGGTATGAACAACCTCATCCCCGATTGGAGCAACCTCTGCAGCTGAGGCGTTTGAAGGGGGACCCCCTCCAGCTGATACATATGGTGTGGAGGCACTCGGGGGGTCCTCCATGAAATTTGGCTCTTGGGCCTCAACTGCAGGTGGCGCAGTGGCCAGCGGGATCGCTTGGACTGGTGAAACAGGAGCTTGTGGGGGTGGCGATGGAGGTGGAGCAGGCGTGGATGGTGGCATTGACGTTGGAAGAGGGGGTGGGGCAGGTGGTGAAGAAGGTCCCACCCTCTTCCTCTTTGTAACGAGGCCATCTTCGATGACCTCGTCATCTTCTTCTTCCTCCTCGTGGATGACTTGAGGAGCTTTCCTCTTAGGCCTTTTAAGAACAAGTTTCTTTCGCTGGGCGGCGGGTTGGACGTCGGAGGGAGCTGGGCCCTTAGGTGGCGATCGACCCTGGGCTACGGCGATCTCCACCACCGAATTTGGCACTGTTTGAGAGCCCGTCGCCAGCCCGTGGGTGCGGGCGAGCGCCCTCAATTCAGCAAGCATACCCTTGCCCAACATGTTATCTGCATGGAACGAAAATGCATGGGTTAACTCAAGGAGAAAATAAGTGCATAAGGCAGTATGCAGCAAAGCAGATGATCGGTTCGGGAAAAATAAAACCAAAGTCTTGCGCGTAATGCACAAGACGCCCAGAAACAGTTAAATAGAAGCAGTATTAAAACAACAGTTTAAATGATTTAACCTATTCGAATTTCGATTTGGTCCTCGTAGAATTCGAAGCAGATCAGGGTGGTGGTAAGGAAAGTGATGTTGGCATCCGCGACCCTTTTCCAGAAAAGGCAAAGATCTCGGTCCAACGCTCCCATGCTGTCAGGACTTCTGGGTCTCCTGAAGCAGCTCTTGGACTCTTTCTTCCCATTGTCCACTCAGTACAAGGGGAAGTCGTCGAGTAGGGAGGCGTCCTTGTCGTTAGGGCGCACTTGGACGAATTTCCCTTTCCAATCTTTATAGGATTGCTGGAAGATAGCAAAGATTGACCTCCCAGCAATCCCATTCAAGCTAACCCACAGGCGGTCTCCTGGGTGCTTGGCTTCGAAGAGAAACAAAAATACGTCCACGGATGCAGGCAGCCCCAGGTGGTCGCACATCACTTGGAATGCTCGCATGAATGCCCAACTGTTGGGGTGAAGCTGGGCGGCGGCAATGTTGAACTCGGTGAGGAGCTCCCTTTCGAAACGGGTGAAAGGGAACTTCAGTTTCACCTTCTTGAATAGTGTTGTGTAGACGAAGCAGAAGGGCCCGTCAGCACTCGCCTTGTCATCAGCACAAACGGGCAGATCGGGGGGGCAAGGCAGCACTATCATTTTCTCATCGTGCTCCTTATGAAACGTTTGGTTAGGCTCATCCCCCTCTGTCAGCCGCAAAACTGCTCCAGCAGTGTTCACAGAAGATGTCTCCCTCAAAAGGGTCGAGTTGGCCCAGGGATACAGGGTTTTGAAGTCTGGCAAGGGAACGGGGGCTCCTCCGGCGATAGGTGGAGTCGCCTGGGCCAGGTTAGGGCGGGAAGACGCAGGCCTCTCAGCCTGGGAAGATGAAGCGCCACGAACTCGTGGTAGGTCGTGTGCTTGTGAAGGGGGGTTTCGTGATGAAGGAGGAGGATTCGGGGTGATCTTTGAGCGAGTCATTCTCGAAGCTGCAAAGGAAGAAGAAAAGGAGAAACGATCAGGGTTTGCAAAGGCTAACTCGATCATGGAAGGAAGGTGAAAAACGAACGAACGTAGGTTCGTTGCGATGATTGACGAAGCCCTAAGTTACGTAGAAGGAGAAATGGAAAAACAACCCACAACGTATGCACCATGCAGTTACAGGATGATGCGAATCGGTTAAAATGCAAGGAAAACCAGCAGAAGAAGGAAAGTAGGTACCTTTTGATGATCAGGAAGACGATGAAGGATGATGGTGGTTTCGAATGTTGAAGAGCGCTGGGAGAGTTTTTGCAGGAGAAGGTGAGAGCGTTTGAAGATACGAAGAAAGGTGATGGAACAGTGGAGTGAAAATGGGTTTCAGAGTTTTTTCGAAATGGGTTTGGGAAGCGCAAACGGTAACTGAAGGTAACCGTTGATGAAGCCACGTGTCGAGCGATGAGCGAGGGGTTTGGTGGAGCGTCAGAGAAGCAGAAGGTACAACCGCTTGGAATACTGCGTCAGTGCCACGTAGACCAGTGTTGACGTGACTCTTCTAGTCTTTTCGCTGGACGAGTCTTCGCTTAAGACTGGGGGGCTTGTGTATCGCCCTGGTAGTCGGAAGTGATGACGTGGCATCCAGTTACAGTATAGGCGTGTTGACAAGGCGCCAGGTTGGCAGAAGGGAAGGAAGTCGGGGGGGCTCGTGAAGTCGCCAGTTATTAAGTTGGCGTGTTCCGATCTCCAGTATACTAGAATCGGCGATCACCAGGTTAAAGATGAAGTCGCCAGATGTAGACTCAGGCGACCTAGTGATTGGAGATCGCCAGAGCAAGCACATCGCCAGAGATGAAGGTGGTGCAGATTATGAAGGCGGCCGGCGAGACCACAGGGAAGGTGTATGAAGGCACCCTAACTCGCCAGTTCCAGTAGAGATCGCACTACCAAGTTAGCTATGTACTGGTCAGCACCATGCATACATAACTTAGCCAAAAAGAGAGTCAGAAGCAGCGCCCAAGTCAAGGAGGCTCCAGATGATGGCACGTGTACAGTTGGATGCGAGCCACGTGTCCAAGTCTGTAACTGCCAGGAGAGAGAAAGCAACCAGGTATATAAGAGTTCTCAACGAACTTTCTGAGGTACGCACGTTCAGAATACACTCTTTACGCTTGCGAGTTATAGAGCTTACTGTGAGAGAGGATTTGCACGGTTCTTGTTCTCTTAGTATTTGGTGATTCGGTCACTGACTTGGGCATTGGAGTGCGATCGGCCGCAGCGACGCCGCTCTGTTTCTTTGCAGGCTCTTGAGGTGGATCTCGAAGAGGAACGGAGGTGTGAAGCGGTGCGCACGTCGATCCTTTGACGAGGCAGTTTCCAGCGTTCTGGTCAACAGGCAGGATCAATTGTGATCTCCCCCTCTTTACTTAACCATTAAATTTTATTGGGCTTTGCATGAGAGATGGTAGGTAACCGAAGTTTGTCTACTACTCTTGTGCTTACCACATTTGCACAACTCCCCTCATCCACAATTAAAGAGCACAACTTATCATTAATGAGACATCTAGTGCGGAAAATGTTTTCCTTTTGACTTTCATCAAAAGGTTTTAAAACTTGACCTAGCATGCGCCTCACTACTAATAGGTCTCCTTCACACGGACTCTCACTTTCTTCCTGACTTGGGGATCTAGAATGGCTAGGGGACCTAGATCTTTGGGAGCTATGGTCACTCATGACAACCCCTCCTTTAACCATCATGTTTCTTTTTGAAGGACAACTAGATACAATGTGCCCAAAACCTAAACATTTAAAACACTTTCTACTTGAGGTTTTGGTAGATGACTTAGGTATTGAAGTGGATGGATTAAAATGTTTAGGGTTGTGAGTGAAATCTTTCTCAAAATTTGAAGGGAAAGTTTTGGAAGAAGTTTTGTTTTTGTTTTTCCAAGAAGATTGGTAGTAGCCATCATTTTGAGAGTTTTTTAAATGATTTTTATTTAAAAGTTGGGTTTCAACCTTGATGGTAAGGTGAACCAATTTTTCTAAAGATGAATACTCATAAAGTTCCACCACCGCATCTTGGATTTCCCTTCTTAGTCCACTTACAAATCTAACCATTTTAGATTCATCACTTTCATGCATATCTGTACCGATCAGGTCATCCGGTGTGATGACGTGGCAGCAAGCGACAATATAGGCGTGTTGAACGGGACACCTGGCCGACAGAAGGGAAGTAAATCGGGAAGTCAGTATAGTCGCCGATCGCTGAAGTGGCGTTCTCCGATCTCTAATGTAAGTAACCGGCGGTCACCAGAGTTGCGTGACAGTCGCCGTATGTGAGTACTAGGAAATCAGGTGGTTAGAGATCGCCGGGGAATGCTAGGAGATCAGGTGGTTTACACACTGCCGAAAGGGGCACATTGCCAAACGATCAGGAAAGCTTATTTAAGGTTTCCAAGAGGTACGAGTATGGAAGACGGGTGATATGTTTGTCACGTAGTAGCGGAGGATGAGGTTATCAGATGATCACACCCTAGCCAGAGGTCGGGTCGAGGGAACAGTTTCCCAGAACATGCATGGTGTGCAAGTGAAGCAGATCGTGATGGCGGCATGCGAGACCACAGAGATGGTGCACGTGGTGGCACCCGGTACTCGCCACTTAAGGGGTCGCGCTCCAAGGAAAGTCGTGCACCGAGTTACTCCCTGTATGGATAACTTAGTCGAATGGCGAGAAGAGTAGAAGTGACGCTCAAGTTGTGGAAGCTCCAGATGGTGACACGTGTACAGCTGGATGTGAGCCACGCGTCTAGAGGTGTAACCGTCAGGAGAGAGAAAAGGCTAAGGTATATAAGGAACACTTAACAGATTTTTGAGGTACGCTTTTGATCCTGTCGCCAACTCTAACGTGGAGGAATTGATTTGTCGCTTCCTTACCCCTCCTATAGAACTGTGCTATCTGCAAGAATGCTCTTAGAACCTTCTCTGGGAACTTCAAACGCAATCTGCAAAACACACAGACGGCGCCTCTAGCGGCCGTTTGCACTCCGACGCTCAAGTTAGGTCACAGAATCACCAACAAAAATAATGTATATCTGAATCTCTCTCTGATTCTCTTTTTATTCTCTCTCTGTGTCTGTGCCTAACAGAATTCTGTTACGCTATCCTCTGCGTGTGTCAGAATTCTGTTACGCTATTGTGCGAAAACGTACCACACTCTGTAAAAACGTGCGTGTGTGTGTTTTCTGTGTGTACTTTTCACGACGCGGAGTGTACCTTTATCTTGGTCGTGCCCCTCTCAGATGGTGACAAATGGAGGCATGCAACTCACATCTAACCGTACACGTGCCACTACCCGAAGGGCTCTAGCGCATCACTTTGTGCGCCTAAGTTATTCCCTTGGGGAGTAACTTAGCGCGTTTCTTCCATCTGGGTGAATCGCACACTCCCAGGAGAACGCCAGGTGTGGCTGGACTGGGCACACTCACCAAGCATTGCTCTCTGCCTAAGCGATTTCCCCTTCACGATGTCATGCACGTAATGGGTTAAGAGAGTCACCAATCACTGACCGGTTTACTAACTCCCTCAGGCCACTCTCGTGCAAGATTCTACCGGCGATGAGCTCCCCCTTCTCTGAGGTATGATCATGCAAGGTCCATGCGTAACGCTCTCGCTGGGAATCTCAGTCCCAGTTTAACTGCGTGTAACACAAAACCCCGATGACCATGCACCCGATGACTGATCGGTGCTCTATTGCTTCTCGCGTTCTCCCCCCGGGTGTTTATCTTGGAACTGATCTGTCGGTGGCCACTCGGTTACTGACCACCGATCACCGTTCTGGGTGATCTCCTCCCTGACTTCTCTGCCACCTGATCCACGTGTCACCCTGCGAGTGGTCCCCGTGGTTATCTGCTGCTGACGTCATCGACTACCGATGACCGACCGGATCAGCTTTCAGAATGCTTTTCAGTACACTGAGATTCACTACGCACGGTTCCTTGAGTTGAGATATTCTCTCTGAGTTTTTGGTGATTCCTCCACTGACTTGGGCGTCGGAGCGCGATCGGCCGCAGTGGCGCCACTTTGTTTTCTTCAGGTTCTTGTGAGGAATTAAGGCGTGAAGAGCAAAAGCTAACGTGGTGCGAAGCTGATCCAGAGGAGAGATCTTTGACGTGGCAAGACTCTTGCACTCAAGTCAAGCAGCAGGATCATAAGGCGCCCACCGTGGGGCCCTGTAAAACGTGTTTCCCATCCATAACGTAAGTTTCTTGAAGTTTCTGCAGTTCTTGTGTGGTTGTTTGCTGGTGCAACCATTTTCTGAAGACTTTCACTGTTCGTTTGCGCATTCAATCAGTGAATCGAGGTTTTCACCGTTCGTTTGAGCATTCAATCGGTGAATCGAGGTTTTCACCGTTCGTTTGAGTTTTCAATCGGCGAATCGAGGTTTTCACCGTTCGTTTGAGTTTTCAATCGGTGAATCGGGGGTTTTAGTGGAGAAGTAGGAAGTTCGTGTTGAGATCGCGAGTTTCTGTGGAAGTTTGAATATCCGAATCGATCGTTTGCTGTCGCGGTTGTTTTCTTGGAAGTTTTTCGACGTTAGAGAAGTTATGACTGATTGATTGCTGGATCAGTCATTCCGGTGGTGAAGGTCCTGGTCGTTGGAGTTTGATCTGTTGATATTTCATGAGAAAGATGAGAAATACGCGTTCAAGTCCCGTTGTGCCACCTGTTGAAGAGAGCGCCGTAACCATGGCGCAAATGATGGAGATGATGCGCACGTTGCAAGAGAATGTGGAGGCGTCGCGCGCTGAGCAAGCGAAGATGCACTAAGTCCCCATCGTTTTTCGGCGATCGGCGGCAATAGTTAAAAGTTTTAAAGACCTCATCGTCTTTCGGCGATCGGAGGCACCAGTAATGTTTAAAGCCCTCAACGCTCTCGTGCGTCTTGAGGCAAGAGAAGAAGTCCTCCTCGCCTTTGAGCGAAGTGTAGGCGAGAAAAGAAGAAGACCTCCTCGCCTTTGAGCGAGTGCAGGCGAGAAAGAGAAGAAGTCCTCCTCGCCTTTGAGCGAGTGCAGGCGAGAAAGAGGAAAAGTCCTCCTCGCCTTTGAGCGAGTGCATGCAAGAACAAATTGAAAGACCTCTTTGCATAAGCAGATTAAGGCAAGATTAAAATTCCTCAGTGCATCCAGGGGGGAGGAGATGTACACCCTGGGCAAGTTGAGGCACCAGAGAAAGTCCTTCTCACCTTAGAGTGAGTTCAGGCAAGATGAAACTAAAAAGTCAGGGGTGTTCATGACCTTAAACGGCGGGAAGGGAAGGTTGATGGAAAACGCCTTTTCCCCTTTAAGTGAAACATCAATGTTGACCCAGTAAGACCAGATAAAGCTTCCACACTTGCGGGCGGTGTGAAGATAGATAAAATCCTTCTCGTCTTGAACGAGTTCAGGTACGGCGTGAAGGGTGGAAGAAGTTAAAGGATAGCTGAGATAGGTTCGCAAAGAACACCTCACTATCCAGATCATTGTTCTAAAACTCAGGGAGGTAGAGAAGGATCCAAAAGGCGCCTCTGCCCCTAGATGAGGGAACAATGATCAAGTTATGCAAAAGAGGGTAACATCGCCAGAACCCTATGGCGTGAAGGTTGAGATAGTGAGGGGGTTGTATGGCGAGTACCAGATCAGAGGAATTTCCGGCGATGACAGGAGAAGCGTGAACTTCACTTGGCAGATCAGGTAAGTTGTGTTTAGAATATTAGATTGAGTTAAAACCTGCTGCCTAGCAAGTGATTTTGCGATAAGGTTTGTTACCTTAAGTATAAGTATAAGTCATCGCCGATAATTGATGGTGGCTCGAGTTTACTTTGAATTAACAGTTTGTTAAGTTTGTTATAAGGTTAACAGTTTGCTCGAGTTAAAGCAGTGTGTGAAGGGTTAAGTTCAGGTAACGATGAGTTACTCCAGTTGAATGTGTGTTACCAGTTATGTTGGTCGATCACGCAGCAGATAGAGAGAGAGAAGACCAAGTCAAGTGAAAACATAGAAGATAGCGCTCTAATAAAAAAACAAAAGTCATATATACATCGCCAACAAAGTTGTGCATAGTTCAAATATTACAAACAAAAGACAAATTCAAGGTTTTCAAAGAGGAGGTGATGGGGGAAAGCAGTTAGTCTTCAGAAGGCACAATCTTCCCATCCACCACTTCGTTGCAGATCGATAACTTGGAGAGGTCGACCTCCGGATATTGGCATGCTATTTGCTCCAGAGCGGCGTCAAACCCGGCGGTGAGGACTTGAGCAGCGCTTTGGTTGAGCTCGTACGCTTGTTTCTTCAACTCTTCTCTCTCCTCATGAGACCGAGCCAGTTCTTCAACAGCTTTCTTGCTCTCGTCCCGAGCTTGGGCCAGCTCTGCAGCAATTCTTTCAGTTTCCTCACGAGCTTCGGTGAGCTCAGTGAGAGCCTTGTCCCTCTCAGCTTCGACCTTCCCCAAGAGGACCTCCCTCTCTGCTGATCTTTTTTCAATCTTCTCCACCCTGGAAGCTTCAGCTTTTTGTGCAGCCTCCAAATCTGCCACTTTGACCCTAAATGGGACCAGTTTGCTCTCCAAGTCAATCTTTTCTTGGAGTTGAATGTGCAGCTTTTGGCGCAGATCGGAGGCTTCCTTGCGTGTGTTCCCTAGTTCCGCTTCCAACGCATCCTCCAGCCTTGAATGTTCCATCTCCGTCATCAGCAGATTGCATGTGAACTTTTCAGCCTCAGTCTTTATGATGAGATTCGAGTCTTTGAGCTCGAGATTTTCCTGTTGGAGCCTCTTGAGCGAATCCGTCGCAGCTCTTGTTACAAGCGAAGGGAAACCTTCCTCCATGGCCTTTAGCTGAGCTGCGAAGGGTCCCAAGGTCTCCTCGAAGGAATCTGGGAGACTTGAGGCTGATGCTGGAGGTGTTGGTGGAGTTTGATGTTGACTTTCACCACCACCCTCTTGAGCTTGTACAGCAAAGGGTGCTTCAAGGTGTGGTGGTGAGGCTGGGGCTTCTATTATAGGCATTGAGGAAGCCTGGGCACCCTCATCTTCTTGTAGTGCGGCCCCAGCGATGGATGTGGTGGAAGGAGGACCCTCTCCAACAGATACAAATGGTGTTGAGGCGCTTGGAGGGTTCTCTGCATAGTTAGGGCCGCTGCTTTCGACCACTGGGGGCGCGGCGGCCAGTGGTGCTGCTTGGACTGGTTCTAGCGGAGCTGGAGGTGATGGCAGCGTTGGTGTTGGGAGTGCAGGTGGTGTAGAGGTGGTTACCCTTTTCCTCTTGGTGATGAGACCATCCTCGTTGTCTTCATCGTCGTCTTCTTCCTCCGACACCACCTGAGGGGTCTTCCTCTTTGGTCTCTTCAACACCAGTTTTTTCCTTTCTGGGGCGGGTAGGGCCCCAGAAGGAGTTGGACCTCGGGGAGGAGTTTTTCCTTGGGCAGCGGCGATCTCCACAACCGAGTTGGGCATAGTTTGGGAGCCCGCCGCAAGTTTGTGGGATCGGGCGATCGCCCTCAATTATGCCAGCTTTCCTTTTCCCAACATTGCGTCTGCACAAGGTAAAAAATAGATGAGTATGCCCCAAAGCAGAAGCAGAACATACAAGTATATATATACAGAAATAACATAAGCAAATAGCACATGGATAAATGATCAAGACCAGTACAGAACAAACAGAATGCCAAAGACAGAATGGTAGAAATGCTAAGACAGTTTCAACACAAAATGAGAGTCTTGGTGTTGGGGTAAGGGCTAACCTATGTACACTTCAAGTTGGCCCTCGAGGAATTCGAAGAAGATTATTGGAGCAGTGGGGAAGGTGATGTTGGCAGAAGCCACACTTTTCCAGAAGAGACAAAGGTCTTTGTCCAAATCCCCCATGTTGCCAGGACTTCTTGCTCTCCTGAAGTTGTCCCTGGAATCCTTTTTCCCCTTGTTTACCCAATACAAGGGGAAGCCATCAAGCAACGAAGGGTCTTGGTCGTTCTGGCATACCTTGACGAACTTTCCCTTCCAGTCTTTGTAGGATTGCTGGAAGATGGAGAGGATTGACCTCCCAGCAATTCCATTCAAGCTGACCCAGAGGCGATCTCCAGGATTCTTTGCCTCAAATAGAAAAAGGAAGACATCAACCGAAACCGGCAGCCCCAAGTGCACGCAAAGGATTTGAAACGCCCTCACGAATGCCCAGCTGTTGGGATGGAGCTGGGCAGGGGCGATGTCGAGCTCGGTCAACAGCTCCCTCTCGAAACAAGTGAAAGGAAACCTAAGTTTCACTTTCTTGAACAGCGTGGCGTAGACGAAGCAGAACAACTCGTCGTTGTTCCCCTTATTGTCCGCACAAATTAGTTCTCCAGGGAGGCAAGGCAGCACCGTCACATTGTCATCGTGCTCCTTGTGAAATGAAAGGTTGGGTTGATCCCCTTTCTTCAGAGGAAGCACCCCACCTCAGTATTTATCGACGAGGTTTCCTTCAGTAGAGTTGGGGTGGCACAAGGGTAGAGCTCTTGGTAGTCCCGTGGAGGAAGGGAGACTCCCCCGGCTTGTGGTGGAGTTGCTTGGGTAAGGTTGGCACGAGAAGAGGCAGGCCTCTCAACCTGTGTGGAAGGAGCACCAGTGGCTCGTGGGGGGTTGCGTGTTGGTGGAGGGTTTGTCCCAGGGATAACCCTACGAGTTTTGGGAGGAGGGTTTCGCGATGAGGAAGGAGGATTAGCAGTGGACTTTGTGTGAGCCATCGCAGGAACTGCAAAGGAAAGAAAAGGGAAGAAATGAGGATAGCAAGAGAATGACTCGATTGAGGACGAAGAAGATAGAACGAACGAGTGAGAGTTCACAGGGGTAGACGTTATCAGGAATGAAACTCTAAGTTACGAGAAAAAGAGAAACAACCCACAACGTATGCTCCAGACAGTTAATGGATGATGCAAACCGATTAAAATGCAACAAATATCAGTAGAACGAGTAAAAGAGTTACCTTTTGATGATCGGGTAAATGTTGAAGGAAGTTGAAGATTGTGGGAGACAAAAGGTTTCGTAGTTCGCAGAGAGAACGTTTAGAATGCTTGAAGATGAAGAAAGATAATGAAACAGTGAATAGCGCAAAGGGTTTAAGGGTTTCGAACGTACGGAAGTCCGTGCAAGGGCCACGTAGATCGACGATGATTTGACTTCTTAGTCTTTTCGCTGGTCAAGTCTCAGCTTAAGA
The DNA here is from genome assembly GCF_000499845.2 of Phaseolus vulgaris. Classification (NCBI taxonomy): domain Eukaryota; kingdom Viridiplantae; phylum Streptophyta; class Magnoliopsida; order Fabales; family Fabaceae; genus Phaseolus; species Phaseolus vulgaris. Next base: position 14,592,769 of record NC_023755.2, on the reverse strand, counting down.
CTGGGGGGCTTGTGTACCGATCAGGTCATCGGGTGTGATGACGTGGCAGCAAGCAACAATATAAGCGTGTTGAACGGGACACCTGGCCGATAGAAGGGAAGTAAATCGGGAAGTCAGTATAGTCGCCGATCGCTGAAGTGGCGTTCTCCGATCTCTAATGTGCATAACCGGCGGTCACCAGAGTTGCGTCACAGTCGCCGTATGTGAGTACTAGGAGATCAGGTGGTTAGAGATTGCCAGGGAATGCTAGGAGATCAGGTGGTTTACACACCGCCGAAAGGGGCACATCGCCGAACGATCAGGAAAGCTTATTTAAGGTTTCCAAGAGGTACGAGTATGGAAGACGGGTGATATGTTTGTCACGTAGCAGCGGAGGATGAGGTTATTAGATGATCACACCCTAGCCAGAGGTCGAGTCGAGGGAACAGTTTCCCAGAACATGCATGGTGTGCAAGTGAAGCAGATCGTGATGGCGGCATGCGAGACCACGGAGATGGTGCACGTGGTGGCACCCGGTACTCGCCACTTAAGGGGTCGCGCTCCAAGGAAAGCCGTGCACCGAGTTACTCCCTGTATGGATAACTTAGTCGATTGGCCAGAAGAGTAGAAGTGACGCTCAAGTTGTGGAAGCTCCAGATGGTGACACATGTACAGCTGGATGTGAGCCACGCGTCTAGAGGTGTAACCGTCACGAGAGAGAAAAGGCTCAGGTATATAAGGAATACTTAACAGATTTTTTAGGTACGCTTTCAGAAAGCTTTTCAGTACACTAAAATTCACGACGCACGGTTCCTTGAGTTGAGATATTCTCTCTGAGTTTTTGGTGATTCCTCCACTGACTTGGGCGTCGGAGCGCGATCGGCCGCAGTGGCGCCACTTTGTTTTCTTCAGGTTCTTGCGAGGAATTAAGGCGTGAAGAGCAAAAGCTAACGTGGTGCGAAGCTGATCCAGAGGAGAGATCTTTGACGTGGCAAGCACTCAAGTCAAGCGGCAGGATCAATATCAATTTTGGTTAAAGTTGTTTCAAGCTCTTTAAAATAATCATCAACACTTTTTGTTCCTTGTTGAAGTCGTTGGAGCTTCAACAAGAGTTTCTTCCTATAGTGAGGAGGACAAACCTAGCACGCATGTATAAATTTAAATCATCCCAAGAGACCACGACTGACATCTTGTTAAGTCCAATGTCCATTACAGCTTTATGCCAGCTTTATGCCACCACTGGATGGTATAGTCTAAAAATTCTAAGGAGGTTAACTTGACTTTTTGGTCTTCTTGGACCTCATGTACATTAAGAATTTTCTCAACTTTAGCATCCCATCCTAGGTAAATGTTGGGATCACCTTCCCCACTACAACTAGGAATTTTTACATAAGGCAAAGAAATTTAGGAGCATGGTGTCGATGTTGGTGCCTCTACTCAAAGTGGTTCAACCTCCAATCTTCTTCTTCCTCATGGCTACCATATTGAGTGAAACTCCTTGTAGTTCTTTTACGCTCTGATCTCCTTGGTTGTCTTCCTTGAGCTGATTCAAGCCTTTGGAGCCTCTCCTCCATTTGTCTCATTTCTTCATCCTTTTGTGCTAGGGACCTTTTATCGCCGCCAACTCACCCATAAGGAATGTCTTTTGGGGAGATTGGGGTTTTGATGACTCCCCTGAAGAAAGATGAGTCATAATTCACTAAGTGAACAAACAATTAGTGAAATAGAAGTTAGAAAATACACTCTCAAGTTTGCGTCACTTTTGGTGAAAAAAATCAAGAGGAGCACACTCAAAACACTCAAAAAGAATTTTCTTGAGGTTGAAAACTCTCAAATGAAAAAGGTCAAAGCCTTAAACACTTGATCTTAATGGAAACCGCAACAAAACTTAAGGAAGAGATACAAAACACAATGAAGAAAAGCTTAAGCAAGAAAAGCTAAACCAAATTTGAGAAAGAGAATATGACAAAACTTGAAAAGGAAAACAAGAAAAAGGATAAAAATTTTACAATGGTTGAAATCAATTTTCCAATCATGTTAAACTCAAAATTTTGAAATGTTTTTCTTTAAGAAAATGGAACCCCAAATTTGCGCTTCATACTTCTTCTTCTTTTTATACTAGTTCTTGAATTATGGAAATGAAATGTCCATAGTTTTGATCATGCATATTTTCCAATAACTCCAATTTTCACAAAAAATTTGGAATTCAAAATAATTGATCATTTGAAATCTTTTGTTTGGAACTTAAATCTACTTCTACTAAAACACGTTTCTAATTACTTCTTAAACTTTCAAAATTAAAAGTGAAATAAATAGAATCAAAGTAAGGACTCCTAGAACACTAATGACAATATGACTCAAACCAAAAGGCAAGAACACAATAAGACACAAAATAACAATCCAAAAACGAAACAAAACTATGGAAAAGTAAAATGGCCGGATGAAATTGCAAGAAAAATAAAGGGCTGAAAATTAAATTGCAAGAATGTAAAGATAAGAATTTAAAGGTACTTGAATGTAAAGACAAGGAATTAAGGTGCAAGAAAAAAGTAAAGTGCCAATCAACTCTAAACAAGATAAGCACAACAACCAAAGCTCTGAATATCACATGATGTGAGTTGATTTTTAGATGTTTTCATTTAGGCATTTTACTTTAAGAATGAGATTTTAAGAGTTAATGGTGATGACCTTAGGAAAATTTCCACTGGACACTAACTTAACCAAGTGGTTAAGTAGGTGTGAAGGTGCATTTCACAAAGGCAAAGATAAAAAAGACATTGTATGGTGACATGTATGCAATTGTTGAATAAAGAAGAAAACTATGAAACATTAATGGAAAGGAAACATGAAGGAAATGGAAGAAGAAACTTATGGAGTTGGTAGTGGGTGGTCACGCCACTTGGTGGGTGAAAACCACAAAGATAAGTGCTAGGCCGCCACGTGAGAGTTGCATTCTCTTCAAGATAAGACCAAAAGGAAGAGGAGACAATACTCACTCAAGCTCTCACTGCTTTTAAAATTAGTTGATCTGTGTTTTTCCAAAGTACTGATAAAAACAATCGATTGAATCAAATTAAAACAATTTTGTTGATTGCCTTATTAGATTGTTTCTTCTGTGATTCTGCATTAATATTCATTCTTCCCCAGAATTTTCGAAAATCTTTCATTAAACAATTCACCCCCCCGCCCTCTTTTTTAAAGACCTATAATTCTAACAAAAAACTGGACTCCATTATACCTATTGTACAAACTGGCCCATGATATGTGGGTTGTTAACATCCATTAGATAGTATGAATATTAACCACCTTTAAAATACCAGAAAAGTCATTAATAACCGCTTAGGGTAGCGATAATTACTCTAAGGCAACCATGAAACTCGGGGTATATCTTTGAAGCTGGACACCCTATCTGTGCGATTATTAGGACACGTCATAGACTGTATAACTTATAAATACAAACCCATAGAGTACTTTTCACTCACTCAATACTTGATATTCACTTACTACTCATATTATTATACTCTTATTGACTTAAGCGTTAGAGAGTCTTCTACATGTGGACTTCCACTAGACACTAGTGATAAAGCTCAACAATCCTTCATGAGGAACGTCGGTCATCACTAATAATTAGATTCATCACCTCAAATGGCTCCATGCGAAATCCGGTAAGAACACCTACCATTGGTGGACCTACTCAAGAGACTCTGAAACATGATGATGTTTTTGAACTATATCTTTTACATATTTTGGATGCACGATGTTATTACATAGAGATTTTGAATCGTTAATAGTTGATAAGTGTCATATTTCAGTAATATTTCATATTAAAAGACAAGCACTTATGGATATTTATTGATAAAATAACTATAATTTAACATCTGATTTATGAATTTAAACCCTTTTACATGTTTTGTGATTATAATATGAATAAGAATAATTTATTCCCAAATTTGTGTTAATTACATAATTCTAGGGAAAAATGGAGATGAAATGGCTAAAAGAGAATAGCTAAGATGAAAAGGGAAAGTTTGAACATTGCAAATTCGCTCCAAACTTGCGAGGCCTGCCTAAGCGAGTTCATTATAGAGAAGTGTACCGTCCCGTATCCGGGTGTTGACAAAGTCAAGGTCAAAGTCAACGCCTGGAGTCAAAGTCAACACAAGGCGTCGCCTAGGTGAAGAGACGCCAAGTGCCAGCGTCGCCAAGAGGAAGCGTCGCCAAGGCAAGGCGTCGCCTAGGTGAAGGCGTCGCCCAACCAGGGCGTCGCCAAGATCAAATATCATTAAGTCAAGGCAATCACAGTGCGGTTCCCCGATACCCATGGGTAGGAAAGACCATGGAGGGAGCGACGCCGTGGGAAGGCCTCAGGTCCCGATAATCCGGGGTAGTGATAAAGAGAAGGAAAAGGTGGCTTCAAGGCCATAGTGATAGCACCAGTGTAGGGCAGCCTGACTCGTGAAGTACCCCTGCCGCCCTAGAGACGCCTTTGGGACAGATACGACTTAAGGGGAGGGTCACGCCCAGGGTAGCCAGGCGCAGGGTACGAGAGGAAGGTAGATACGCTCTCAAAGTGAGTGACTAGATGATTGGGGGCATGAGTTGGCACCCAAAAAAGTCACCCCTTGGAAGGAGGTCCCATCCCGCGCAGTTGGAATGCAGCCAACCTGAAGTTTTATTTTAGTTGACTTATGTAACAGTCTTGTTAAAGGGGACGCTCTTTTTCCCTTTCCGGGGTTTTTTAATGAGGTCACCCAAATAAAAGAAAAAAAAAACAAGTTTGAGAAAAAACCGTGCCTTGGTTCTCAGTCTTTATCTTCCTCCGTTTGAAGTAGCGTGAGGCGTCGCTAGTAAAAGGGGCGTCGCCAAGAAAGAAGGCGTCGCCAAGAAAGAAGGCGCCGCCAAGAAAGAAGGCGCCGCCAAGAAAGAAGGCGCCGCCAAGAAAGAAGGCTTCGCCAAGAAAGAAGGCTCGCCAAGAAAGAAGGTGTCGCCAAGAAAGAAGGCGTCGCAAAGAAAGAAGGCGTCGCCGAGAGAGAAGGCGTTGCCAAGAAAGAAGGCGTCGCCCAGAAGAAAGGCGTCGCTAAGAAGAAAGGTGTCGCCTGAGTGCAGGCGCCGCTAAGAAACGTGACAGAGGAAAAGCGCACAATACATGAGACGTATGCAAAGTAAAGCGGCATTGCAAAAACCAAGTATGGTATAGTAAAGTTGATGTTACGAGCAGTGTTCGATACAAATGGGAGTAATGTGAATAGGGCAGACATTACAACTCATACAAAACACGAAAATAACCACTCTTCAGTGGCCGTCGGAGTCAGCACGGGAAGAAGACGAAGCCCCGCTCTCAGTTCGCAGAGCTCGGGTAAGTCGCGTCCTCTGCTCTTGGTTTATTTTCGATCCTGCACCAAGGAAGATGAACGTGTCAGAGACACCGTGTAGCAAAACACACCCAGATAGAGAACGATAAAGGCGGAAGTTTCTAGGGCAGTGACTCATACCTATATACTTCTCGAGAGTTCCAGCGTTGAACTCCAAACTGATCAAGGTGGCGGAGTCGAAACCTCCCGCCTCAGCGAGAATCCGGCAAACCACCTAGTCATTCGGGGCAAGCTTCTTGAAGGGTTTGGATTTGAGGGCCCTCATCTCCCTCACCTAGTACAGTGGAAAACCATCCAGGGCGGAGGGAACGAGATCAGAACAACAGACCTTGAAGAACCGGCCTTTCCATCCAGAAAAGGAGGTTTGGAAGGGGGTCAGGAGAACTCTGCCAGGAACATTACTGAGAGTTACCCAGAGGTTGTTCCTTTGCCTCTTCACCTCAAAGAAGTGAAGAAAGATGTCAACCGAGGGTGCACAACCCAGAAACCCGAAAAGGATGTCAAAGGCCTTGACAAAAGCCCAGCTGTTGGGGTATAATTGGGCCGGAGCGGCATTGATCTCCGTCATCAGTTCCTTCTCAAACCTGGAGAAGGGCAGGCGTACGCCGATGGTTTTGAAAACCACCTGATAGAAGTAAAAGAAGGGGACCCCGTCGTTGGCCCGTTCGTCTCCACACACCGGCTCCCCTAGAGTGCAAGGGAGCACAGCAATGTCATCGTCATGCCTCCTCGCGAAGGCACGGTGATTATAGGAGCATGAATCCCCTTTGTGTTCCCTTATGGCCCTGGTGGAGAGTAAGCACGAGCATTCGTCGAGAAGCTCGCTCGAAGCCCAAGTATATAGGTCCTGGGGGTTGACCCTGGGGGGAGTAGCACGAGAAGACATTCTTGAACAGAATCAGGGAGGTTTGAAGTTTTGGCAAGGGTAAAACGCTGGTGGGAACGAACACTGGAAGAACTCTTCGCAAGAGGAGAAAGGGTGCAAGTAGGTTACGAAAAGCGCAAAAATGATGAGAACAGTTTCAAAGTTTTGAAGAATTAAATATTGCGGTTAGAGCGCCAAACGACGCAAATGGAAGTATTGCAGTTACAGCGCTAAACAACGCGAATGGATGCACCACACGATCGAGCCACGTGGCAGAAGATGGAAGGATGGCCCTGGCACCACTGGTTAAACTCAGAAAACGTCGTATCGACAGAATGCCCAATGGTACGATGCGCCGTCGAGAGTGGGTCAGGGGCACAGTAGGAGTCAGGACCAAGTCGAATGATTGAACGTCCCATCAGCCATACAAGAAGCGCCACATGGATGGCACAGGCGAAACCTTGAGCTCTTCGCTGTCCTCAGGCGTCGACCAGGGCCAAGGCCAAAGTCAATGCCAAGGTAAAGATAACGCCCAAGACGACGCCAGCATGAGACGCCCGAGGCGTCGCCAGGAAAGACGCAAAGGGCGACCCCAGCATGAGACGTTGCGGGCGTCGCCAACCCAAATATCAGCAGTGTCTCCTCCCCGATACCCACAGGTAGGAAAGACTGTGGAGGGAGACGAAATCGAAGAAGGCAAAGCTAGTTAGTGGCGTCGCCTCCCCAATACCCACCGGTAGGAAAGACTGTGGAGGGAGATGAGATCGCCAAACGCCAGCGAATCACTGGCAGGGTTGTTCCCCGATACCTATGGGAAGGAAAGACCATGGAGGGAACGACCCCCCCCAGAGCACTCGGCGTTTTAGACACCCGGGGACGATACGGTGCTGCTGTAGCAGGCCTCTCCTTAGGCGCTGGCGCCGGGCACTAAGAATCAAGGGACGGATCGCTTTGGTGTTAGTGACACCCCGTGGACGATACGGCCCCATTAGGCAAGCCTCTCCATGGGCGTGGGCATCGACGCGTGACCTTCCCCGAACATACAAGGCCGCCCAACGCAGTGAAAGAAACGGGTATAGTACAGGCAAAACAACCGAAGCACGCGAAGGCAAAGGACGAAAGTAAAAGCACACAGGCGGAATTCTACATCGCAATGGCACGAAAGTAATCATGCAAAAACCCCAAAGTTGTAACGAAAGTGCAGACGATTCAAAGAATTACAAGTTTATCAAAGAAGGTTAGAACAAGTGTAAAGGAATAAAGTGATGATCGAGGGTGGCGGTTCAATCGTCCATATCCAGGGGCACAACTTTTCCATCAACAATGTGGTGAGTGGAATCGCAGTTGGAAATGTCGATCCCCAGATTCATGTAGACAGCTTGGGCCAGAGCTTCCTGGAATCCCTCCTCGAAAGTGCCCACCATTTCCTGGATGAGGGTCTTTTTGTCCTTCTCTAGCTCCTCAATGGTGGCGTCCCCAGAAGCTACCTGCTTCTCTAAAGCCTCCTTCTCCACGCGGAGTCGGCTGACCTCGACTTGCAGTTTGTCGTAGTCAACCTGGAGAAGGCCCATAGCTTTGGCCTGGGTAGCCATTTCCCCTTCCATCCGCTCCATTTCATCAGCTTGCTCACAGCAGCGGGCCTTCAAGTCCTTTTGAACTTCTTCGTAAGCTTCGACTATGTCTTGAAGGCTCGTTACCTGAACTTTGAGGGCGACTTCCCGAGCGTAGAAGTCGGCCTGGAGCTCCACCGCCTCTGCCAGTTGTTCTTCAGCCTCTGCTTTGGACTCTTGCGCCTGCTTCAGGGTGGTTTGGTAAGCTTCATTTTGGCGTCCCAGAGTCTTCTTTTCCTCCTCCAGGGCAGCTACCCTTGTTTCCAAGGCCTGGAGGGTTTGAGCTTGCAGAACAGCGTTTTTGGCCTGGAGGCACGCCATTCAAGGGCCACCGCCAAGAAGGCCCCCAAGTAGAAAGGCATGCCCTCCTTCCTGTCGGAGCCCTCTGGCATTGTTCCACCACCGAAGCCCCTCATCAGATGCATGATTGGAGGAGGGATGGCGATAAAATCGGGGGCAGTAGCGACAGGGGCAGGAGAAGCAGAGACCTCTGCCAGTGGCGGGGGTGGAGCAGACTCGGCGCCTTCGCCTATATCCTCTTGGACGGTTGTGGGGGGAAGGGAAGTAACGCTGGGAGGGTTGTCCCTGAAAGAATCCTCTCCCTGGGGCGACGCCGCCGGTAGGAGGGGAACCCTTGCAGATTTCCTCCTCTTGAAGGGTGCCACGCCATCCGAGTCCTCATCGTCGGATATGATCTCCAAGACCCGTTACCCTTTGTTGAGGGGGGTTGGGGCCGGCGATGAGGCCACGGCAAGAGGAACGGCGGTGATGGGCAGAGGAGAGCTGGGAGTCTGAAGCGCCTCAGGGCTATGTGGGGACGGTGAAGATGAGCGTAGTGGAGCTTCAGTAGGGGTCGGTGGTGGCAGAGGCAGGGTTGATGGGGGTTCGGGTCAGCAGCAGGGGCGGAAGAGGCGCCCGCTTTGGCCACACGAGCGTCCTTTATCGCCTTTGCCAACATCATCCTTTTGGAGGCGCCCATCACCGATCCTACATTCAGATAAACCAAGTAGCAGAAGTCAAAGCCAAAGCAATTATGCAAAATCACAAAACGCGTAGAAATGTGAGACGCGAATCACATGGCACAATGGAAAACAGGTGAAAGAGGCTAGAGGAACAAACATATAGTAGCAAGGTACAGATAACAAAAGATGGAAAGGGGAGGGTCTCCCTACCAAATTATGTGGTCAGGGCGTGAGCATTGTATTCGCTCGCGATAAGCTTCAATGTATCGAAGACGATCCCCAGGCCAGCCAAGGTCTTGCATACCTCCCTGTCAGCAGGGGATAGCTCATCCAAGGCTTTGGCCCTGAGCAGCTTAGGGTGCTCCGTCCAGTACAGGGGAAAGCCGTCTAAGGCTATGGGGTCGTGCTTGGCGCAGCACACCCTAAAGAATTTTCCTTTCCAGTTTTTGTAGGGGTTCTGCAAGAGGGTGAGAAGGATCCTACCCGCGATCCCGTAGAAGCTTAGCCAGAAGCTCTTCCCCTGTTTCTTCACTTCGAAGAAATGCAATAAGACATCCACAGAGGGAAGGATGCCCAGGTACCCGCAGAGAATTTGAGAACCCCTTACAAATGCCCAGCTGTTGGGGTGGAGTTGGGCGGGGGCTGTGTTAATCTCGGTGAGGAGTTCCCTCTCAAAGGGCGTGAATGGGAGGCGCACCCCGACGCGTTTAAAAACCGTCTGGTACATGAAGAAGAAGGGACTACCCTTTCTAGGTCTGTCATCCACACACACAGGTTCCCCTGGTCGGCCGGGACGAACGGAGATGTGCACGTCATGTGTGCGGCAGAAAGCATTAAAGTTATACAAGTGGGGATCCCCACGATGATTCTCCAGGTCCTGAAAGGATGTCAGGCTGGTGCACTCGTTCAAAAGCTCGTCGGGGGCCCATGTATAGAAGGCTTTATAATTGGACTTGGGGGTCTTGGGGGGAGAACCAGACTGGGAGTTCGGGCGCGTCATGGTGTGAATAAATAGCTGGAGAAAGAAGAAGGAAAAAGGTTTTTAACAAAGTGATGCCAAGACAGAAAAGGGGGTAAAACCCCAGGAAATACCACCCACACGAGAAAACCTAGAAAGAAGGAGAGGGGAACAAAGAAGAAATGAGAAGCGGAAGAACACAGTGATGCATAAACGTAAACAGTCCCAGGCAGTTCAATAAACTATGCAATGCGATGAAGGAGAAGAGTCGGGATGTGCAAAAATCATTCCTTTGTTGTTGAAGTAAGGGAGGAAGGAGAGCACGAAGGAAAGAGCAAGAGTTGCAGGGAAAGGGTTTGAGGACGATGAACAGTGCGGAGATGCAGAGAGAATGGATATAACAGTGGTGTGAGCGCGGGGTTTGGGGTAACTTGAACGTTACATTTGCAACCCAAGAGGCGCTAATCAGGAGCCGTGAGATCGTGCCGCGTGTCAAAGGATTAAGTGCCCCAGGGGAGCGCAAGAGACTCCAGAGGCTGGCCGTGTGATGAGCCACGTGGCGCACGATTAAGCGTAGCCCCAAAAGGTGTTATTTTCCCCGCTTCAGAGGATGTCCAATCAGCCATTAAGAACACCCCTATGGTTCAGAGAGTGTCACGTCAATAATTCGAGAATTGTTGAGTCAGCAGGGAATGACACGTCATCAGGGTGGCACGTGGACGGCGTGGGCGAGGCCTTAGTCTTTGCGCTGAAGACAAGTCTTCGGCTTAAGACTGGGGGGCTTGTGTACCGTCCCGTATCCGGGCGTTGACAATGTCAAGGTCAAAGTCAACGCCTGGAGTCAAAGTCAACACAAGGCGTCGCCTAGGTGAAGAGACGCCAAGTGCCAGCGTCGCCAAGAGGAAGCGTCGCCAAGGCAAGGCGTCGCCTAGGTGAAGGCGTCGCCCAACCAGGGCGTCGCCAAGATCAAATATCATTAAGTCAAGGCAATCACAGTGCGGTTCCCCGATACCCATGGGTAGGAAAGACCATGGAGGGAGCGACGCCGTGGGAAGGCCTCAGGTCCCGATAATCCGGGGTAGTGATAAAGAGAAGGAAAAGGTGGCTTCAAGGCCATAGTGATAGCACCAGTGTAGGGCAGCCTGACTCGTGAAGTACCCCTGCCGCCCCAGAGACGCCTTTGGGACAGATACGACTTAAGGGGAGGGTCACGCCCAGGGTAGCCAGGCGCAGGGTACGAGAGGAAGGTAGATACGCTCTCAAAGTGAGTGACTAGATGACTAGGGGCATGAGTTGGCACCCAAAAAAGTCACCCCTTGCGCAGTAGCACTCCCAAACAGGAGGACTCACACGTAGAAACGTCCCCAGATGGGGTCATGGCGCTGTGAGGCCCTCCACGTGTACGACAGCCAGGTCAGAATAGAAACACCATTTAGTCAGGTACCAGGTAATTAAAGTCATTTAATACAGTTTCTGTTTCGAGCGTTTAAGGTACTATAAAGGCTCCCAATCGTTTCAACGTCTTAAATGCGCTACGTTTTCTAATTAGACACGCTAATTAAGTGCGTTACGTTTTATGATTAAAAGCACTTTAAGGCGCTTTAAATGCTTGGGTAGTTTAAATAGCGCCGAGAATGTTGGAAACAGGGTTCGAAATTTTGGCTAATTTTCCAGAAACACTCTAGTTGCTTGCTCGAGCCTTGAGGTTTTGCACAAGGGACTAGGGAAGGATTTTGGCCAGAACGAGAAAATATACACTAGACACAGTTTCTTTTTGACCACCTTCAGAGTGCCATACGCGGTGCTCCGATACGGAGGTGCATAGTTTTTGGTGTTTCATGCTGGCTGACTTGAGCGTCGGAGTGCAAACGGCCGCTAGGGCGCCCTTTTGTCCTTTTGCAGGAATCCACAGGTGACTAGTGGGAAGGAGTCCCTAGCTGACGCTTGAGGTCGCGCACGAAGACGTCCCAGGTCAACCGGACGGAACAAGAAGATAGATTTATTTCTCGTCAAACTCGCCCAAGTGAGTTCACTCAAGAGAAGACTCGCCCAAAGACTTGCGCAAGGCTCGTCCAGGAGAGTTCACTCCAGTGAAGATAGGCTTTTTCTCATCAAACTCGCCCAAGCAAGCCCATCCTCGCCCAAGCGAGAGTCACTTAGCCTAAGGTCAACTAGGTTAAATATGAGGCATGAAGCATAACGCTAGACATCATTGGGAGTAACCAAAAGATAGAAAACTATAGAGCAGACAACCATCAAGGAGAAACATCCTGGATCTTCTTTTCTTGCTTTCCATGCTTGTAATGGCAAACATGAGTGGCTAATTCTACCCTTTGGGATTCGGAGTAATTTGTTCAAACTCTTATGTATTGAGGTGATATTTAAACATAATATTTTCTTCTTTATTGATGATTGGTATTGTCATTTTATTCTTAACGCTTGAATTATCATGATTTTGATCTTTAAATTTGACTGGAAAAGTACTTCTAAGCATCTGACCTATATCATAATGTTTAACATATTTGAATGCTAGGAATATATTTGAAATGTCAATTGCTATCAACATTTGTTCGTAACGAGAAGGATTTTCTATAAATATGTGAGGAATCGATACTTAGGAGACGATCTTAATAATTTTATATGCTACGAATCGATATAAATGAATTTTATATGGGCATCACACTAGTGAAAAATGCTTATTTACGATAGCTAATAAACCACATTTTACTACCAAACAAACGCGGTGGAATTTTTGAAATTAAAACAAGTAGATAGACAACGATTGTAAGAGAAACTGTTGTCTATTTAAATCACATAAGGAATAGACAACGATTCTAACCTAACAACAACTATCTATTCCCTTTGAGATTTAAATAGACAGTGGTTCCTCTTACAACCGCTATCTATACCCATGTTATTACCCTAACTCGAAGCCCTACGCCACTTATGCTTTTGTTCAATATGGTTTTCTTCTTCTTCGCACTCTCTCTTCAACTCTTTTAATTGTTCTTTTCACTCATTGCCTTTGTAAGTTCTTCCTACCCTCATTGCTTATTCTTCCTCCATTATTCCATTGGTTCATTTCTCATTCTTCCATTGGTTCATTATTTAAGGTTCTTATTTATTGTTCCACCACCACGTTCCACTTTCCCTCCACCATTGTCACTGTTGTCGCCATTGCCTTTCACCACTGCCCTCCACCGTCGTCGCTGCCATCACCTTGAGATTGGTGTTGTTTATATTTTTTTAATAATTGTTTTGTCTATATGTGACTTATAGACAACAGTTCTAAAACCTCCGTATATACCTTAATAGAATAGACAATGTGCAGATAGATAGTGGTTTCGAAACTGTTGTCTAATTGCTAAAAGAACCGTTGTCTTTGACCTTTTCTGCACTAGTGTCAATATCAATCAAAGATAAAATATTATATGCTTTTCAAAATACAAAAAAAAAAGTGAGAAGGATGAACCCCAATTCCAAATGAATCACGCAAACCTTTTACTTTGCTTCATTTTTGCAAATTCATACACAACAAACATTTCCAACAAAATTTTACTTATTTTTTTCTATTTAGTGAATATTATACTTGAGAATTCAATTGTTCCTTGTGGATTCCATATCCATCCTTAGGGACAAATTTCTTAATTCTGACATGGTACACTTGTCGTAAAATAGTCATTGATCTTGCCGGTTGACTTGAGTGCAAGAGTCTAGCCACGTCAAAGATCTCTCCTTTGTTCAGCTTCGCACCACGTTAGCTTTTGCTCCTCACGTCTTAATTCCTCGCAAGAACCTGAAGAAAACAAAGTGGCGCCACTGCGGCCGATCGCGCTCCGACGCTCAAGTCAGTGGAAGAATCACCAAAAACTCAGAGAGAATATCTCAACTCAAGGAACCGTGCGTAGTGAATCTCAGTGTACTAGAAAGTATTTTGAAAGCGTACCTCAAAATTCTGTTAAGTGTTCCTTATATACCTGAGCTTTTTCTCTCTCCTGACGGTTACGCCTCCAGACACGTGGCTCACATCCAGCTGTACACGTGTCACCATCTGGAGCTTCCACAACTTGAGCGTTACTTCTACTCTTTTCGACATTCGATTAAGTTATCCATACAGGGAGTAACTTGGTGCACAACTTTCCTTGGAGCGCGACCCCCTTAAGTGGCGAGTACTGGGTGCTACCACGTACACCATCTCTGTAGTCTCGCCTGCCGCCATCACGATCTGCCTCACTTGCACACCATGCATGTTCTGGGAAACTGTTCCCTCGACCCGACCTCTGGCTAGAGTGTGATCATCAGATAACCTCATCCTCCGCTGCTACGTGACAAACATATCACTCGTCTTCCATACTTGTACCTCTTGAAAACCTTAAATAAGCTTTCCTGATCGTTCGGCGATGTGCCCCTTTCGGCGGTGTGTAAACCACCCGATCTCCTAGCATTCCCCGGCGATCTCTAACCACCTGATCTCCTAGTACTCACATACGGCGACTGTGACGCAACTCTGGTGACCGCCGGTTACGCACACTAGAGATCGGAGAACGCCAATTCAGCGACCAGCGACTATACTGACTTCCCGATTTACTTCCCTTCTGTCGGCCAGGTGTCCCGTTCAACACGCCTATATTATCGCTTGCTGCCACGTCATCACACCCGATGATCTGATCGGTACAGTCATCAATAATGCATTCATGTCATGTTTAAACATGGTTCAATTTCAAGTAGGCAATGAAATAATGAAGGACATGGATCCCATGGAAGCTTACAAGATTGTATTAACAACTTGGTCTAAATGGATCGATGCTAACATTTATCCCTTAAAGACAACAATTTTGTTTCAAAGAGGAATAAGTTCACATTCCAACTTCTTTTTATAAAAGCTTTCATATTAGGCATCATTATGCAACTTGACATCTCAGTTAAACTGACACCTCAAGTAACAACAATCATTTGCCATCACATGAAAAAAGTATTATTAGAAAAAGGAAAAAGAAAGAAAATACAAAAAAAATGGAGACTAGACCAAAACCCATATGTTAACAAAAACGATACAAAAGTAGACTATACATATTCATAAAAAAGTCTAAAAACAGACTAGATGGAAGCCTATTATACCAATGAAATGATTCTCTATGAATAAATCCTAAATTAGCCAACTTATTAGCACATGCATTCCGTTCACAAAAAATATGAGTAACCCTAAATCTGATTTTCCCACAGTAATTAAGATAAGTATTCCATCATACCAATAAATGCAGCACAAACCAAGACAGAATCACATTCAAGCCATACATTTGTAAGCCCCATCTTTTGAGCTTCCTACATTCACCATGTGTCATTAGCATTTTGTTCATGAATATGAGTTACAATTCTTTTTTTTTTCTTAAAACCCTTTCCTTATGCAAATGTGGATTTGATCTCAGGTGATTATCGTTAATACCATAGGATTTATCAATTGAGACAACTCATATGTTGTTATTATTATTTTTGTATGTTAACAGATATACTGTTAGTTTAGGATTTACGGGAAAATGAAAATAGGGAAATAGAAAACCACTAATTAGTATTTGAAGTCATCTTGAGTGATTCAATGTACCACCATATTTACCATACCTCACTTGTTGATTTGTATATTATAAATCTTTGAGATTTAATTGTTAAAAGCGTAGGCTCATTAGTAAGTTCGTGTCTTCTCACTTTCATTTTCTTAAACCTTTATAGAAATGAAATCTGAGAGGTTATAAATAAAGCAATTATGAGACAAGGGATAGTTAAATGTTTATGAACATCATTTGTTAAATTCATGAAAATCTTAATAAGTTCCAAAGCTAAGATTGATATGCAAAATTGTTATTTCAGGTAAACAGTGTTTATACCCGTTCTCGCCGGTTGACTCATCCGTCGTTGACCTCAAAGGCAGATGGTGGCTCTTCCTATCTCCTGGTGGTTTTTGCTCTCTCTTTGGGTAGCTGAGAGTGGCTCCGTTGAAACAGAGGGGGTCATACCTGTTGATTGCACTCCGACGATCAAGTCAGTACTGGGCTAAGAAACAGTAAAGTATGTAAAGCAGTTTCAGTCTTAGAAACGGTGTACCTTTCCTAGGGTTCTTACCACCCATTATATAGGTTGTATTAGGTCAACTCCCCTATCCCTCAAGGATCTTTCCTTAAGTGGAATTAGGGTTCACAGGTGAGGCATCCTGTGACGCGTCGCACAAGCTTAGTGCAGCTGCGACACAAGACTTGCCTCTTCTGGAGTGCAATCTTTCTAACAGTATGGCCGCCAGGGTACCAACTCATGTACCAACGTTGCAACGCCATCTGTTTTGTGGGTGCCCTAATTATTCACGTGTCATGCATGCAGTCTTTCCCTGGAAACCCTAACCCTTACGGGCCTTAGCGCCTCCAGGGAACACTTGCTTGTTCCATACTCGAATGTACTATACACACCTGATCCTGCCTGTTGACCGGAGCGCTGGAGAATGCCTCGTCAAAGGATCGACGTGCACACCGCTTCTTACCACCGTTCCTCTTCGGGATCTATCTCAAGAACCTGCAAAGAAACGACACGGCGCCGCTGCGGCCGATCGCACTCCGACGCTCAAGTCAGTGACGGTATCACCAAAAACTGAGAGAACTAGAACCGTGCAAATCCTCTCTCACAATCAGCTCTATCACTCGCAAGCGTAAAGTGTATGAACTGAACGTGCGTACCTCAGAAAGTCTGTTAAGAACTCTTATATACCTGGTGGTTTTCTCTCTCCTGGCAGTTACAGACTTGGACACGTGGCTCGCATCCAACTGTACACGTGCCATCATCTGGAGGCTCCCTGACTTGGCGCTGCTTCTACTCTCATTTTTGGCTAAGTTACTTATGCATGGTACTGCCCAGTGCATAGCTAACTTAGGAGTGCGATCTCTACTGGAACTGGCGAGTTAGGGCCTTCATACACCTTCCCTGTGGTCTCGCCGGCCGCCTTCATAATCTGCTTCTCCCTCATCTTCGGCGATGTGCTTGTTCTGGCGATCTCCGACTGCTTGGTCGCCTGGGTCTGCATCTGGCGACTTCATCTTCAACCTGGCGATCGCCTATTCTGGTAAGCTGGAAATCGGAACACGCCAACTTAACAACTGGCGACTACACGTGCCCTCCGACTTCCTTCCCTTCTTGCCAACCTGGCGCCTTGTCAACACGCCTACACTGTAGCAGGATGCCACGTCATCATACCCGACCACCAGGGCGGTACACAAGCCCCCAGTCTTAAGCGAAGACTTGTCTAGCGAAAAGACTGAAAGAGCCTTCGTTAACACAGATCTACGTGGCACTGACGCAGAATTCCAAGCGATTGTACTTTCTGCTGCTCTGACGCTCCACCAAACCCTTCACCCATCGCTCGACACGTGGCTTTATCAACGACTCTCTTCATCTGCCGTTAGCGCTTCCTAAAATCATTTCGAAAACCCTTAAACCCATTACGCTCCACTGTTCCATCACTTTCTTCGTGCTGCAAATGCTCTAACTTCCCTCTGCGAAAACTCTCAACGCTCTTCAACGCTCCAGATCATCATCTTCCTCCCTCGTCTTCCTGATCATCGAAAGGTAATTACTTTCCTTCATCTACTGGGTTTCCTTGCATTTTCACCGATTTGCATCATCCTGTAACTGCCTGGTGCATACGCTGTGGGTCGTTTTTCCATTTCTCTTCTGCGTAACTTAGGGCTTTGTCGATCGTCGCAACGAACTCACATTCGTTCGTCGTTTCACCTTCCTTCCATGACCGAGTCAGCCTTCGTAACCCTCCTGATCATTTTTCCTTTCTTCTTCCTTTGCAGCTGCCATCATGACTCGCACCAAGATTACCCCGAACCCCCCTCCATCAGCACGAAACCCTCCTTCACAAGCACACGACTCAACGCAAGTTCGTGGCGCTTCCTCTTCGCAGGCTGAGAGGCCTGCATCTTCCCAATCTGCTCTGGCCCAGGCGACTCCACCTAACGCTGGAGGAGCCCCCGTCCCTCTGCCAGACTTCAAAACTCTATACCCCTGGGCTAACCCAACCCTTCTGAAGGAGACCTCGTCGGTGAACACTGCGGGAGCAGTTCTGCGGTTGACTAAGGGGGACGAGGCCTATCAATCGTTTCACAAGGAGCACGACGAGAGGATGATGGTGCTGCCTTGCCCCGCCGCTCTGCCAGTGTGTGCTGATGACAAAGTAAGCGCCGACGGGCCCTTCTGCTTTGTCTATACAACTTTCTTCAAGAAGGTCAAGCTCAGGTTCCCTCTCACCCGATTCGAGAGGGAACTTTTGACCGAGCTCAACATTGCTGCCGCCCAGCTTCACCCTAACAGCTGGTCGTTTGTTCGAGCCTTTCAAATAACATGCGACCACCTGGGTTTGCCCGTGTCGGTGGACGTGTTTTTGTTCCTTTTTGAGGCCAAGCACCCAGGAGACCGCCTGTGGGTCAGCCTGAACGTAATTGCTGGGAGATCCATTTTTACCATCTTCCAGCAATCGTACAAAGACTGGAAGGGGAAGTTCATCCAAGTACGCGCAAACGATAAAGACACCTCCCTTCTTGATGGCTTCCCCTTGTACTGGGTGGACAAGGGGAAAAAAGAGTCCAAGAGCTGCTTCAGGAGGCCCAGAAGTCTTGATAGCATGGGAGCTTTGGACAGAGACCTCTGTCTATTCTGGAAGAGGGTGTCGGATGCCAACATAACATTCCTGACCCCCACCTTGATCTCCTTCGAATTCTTTGAGGACCAGCTAGAATTCCAAATAGGTTAGGACATCCAAACTGTTGCTTTGATACTGCTTCTGATATTGTTTCTGGGCGTCTTGTGCGATACGCACAAGACTTTGGTTTTACCTTTTCTGCATATACTACCTGTTTTGCTGTTTTATTACCTCATACACTTGTCGTTTTCTTCTCTGAGCTAACTCATGCATTTTCGTTTCATGCAGACAATATGTTGGGTAAAAACATGCTCGCCGACTTAAAGGCGCTCGCCCGAAACCACGGGTTGGCGACCGGTTCCCAAACGGTGCCCAACTTGGCGGTCGAGAAGGCCATCGTTCATGGGCGATCACCGCCCAAGGAACCCACCCAGCGCAAGAAATTGGTCCTTAAGAGGCCTAAGCGAAAAGCCCCCCAAATCGTCCAAGAGGAGGAAGAAGAGGACGACGAGGTCACAGAGGATGGCCTTGTCACGAAAAGGAAGAGGGTGGCACCATCTTCTCCACCTGCTCCACCCCCTCTTCCAACCTCAACACCACCATCAACGCCTGCTCCTCCTCCCTCATCGCCAACACCACAAGCCCCTTCATCACCAGTCCAGGGGACTCCACTGGCCACTGCGCCACCAGCAGTTGAGGCTCAAGAGCCAAATTTTCTGGAGGACCCCCCAAGTGCCTCTACGCCACACATCTCAGCTGGAGGGGGCCCCCCTTCAAACACTTCAGCTGCAGAAAACGTTCCAATCGGGGATGAGGTTGCTCACACCTCTCCAATTCTAATTACCGAATCCCCGATTGCGTCGCCACGCCAGGAAGCAAACACTGAAAATCCTGCTAAGGAAGGTGGCGGCGAGAACCCTCAACAAGCCCCCCTGGCGCCTCTCCAAGCATCAAACCTTTCCCTTGAAGTCACAAGGATGTGGGAACCTCTGACTGCCAAACTCAAAGCCATAGCAGAGGATATCCCATCGATCATAACGAGGGCTGTGGAGAGCTCCACCAGGAGGCTTCAAGACGATCTCTACAACCTCAAGACCGAAAATAGCACTATGAAGGTTGAGGTGGAGAAGATGTCATTCAGCCTGACGCTCGCAGAAATAGAACACTCCCGAGTGGAGGATGCCCTGAACACCGAGCTCAGGCTGGCGCGCAAGGAAGCTGCTGACCTTCGCCGCAAAGTTCATGATCTTGCCCAAGAGAAAGTTGAGCTAGAAAGCAAAATCGTGCCTCTGCGCACCAAGGCGAGCGACCTGGAGGCTCACATTCAAGCTGACGCCGCCAGGGTGCAAAAACTGGAGCAGAGGTCGATCGACCGCGAGAAGCTACTTGGGCAAGTATAAAAAGCGAGGGACGACGCCATGGCTGATCTCGCCGAGGCAAACAAGGAGAAAGGAAAGATGGCTGCTGAGTTGGCCCAAGCTCAAACAGAATCCAAGAAGGTTACTGACGACCTTCTCCATGCTCAAGAGACCAACGAACAACTCCGAAAACAGGTTGAAGAGCAGGAGCAGCAGAACAAAGGGCTCAAGAAACAGGTTGAAGAACTTCAAGGGCAATTTGAAGAACTTAAGCTAAACTCTGCTCAGATTCTGGCTGCTGGATTCGAAGCCACTCGGGAACAATTCGCATGCCTATTCCCCGATCTCGACCTCAGCATGGTGTCGTTGAACAACGAAGTACTAGATGGAAAGGTCGTTCCTGCTGAAGACTAATCCGCTCCACCTCATCTGCTACTTTATAATTTCCCTCGTATTATTCTGTAAAAACTCTTGTATGTGTGCTTTTATCAAATACTTATCTCAATGACAAAGCTTGGATATTCTCTCCCCTGACTCCTTTTAAGCGCTTTAGCCTTCTTTGCATGTTTAACTTTGTCGGATTTAACTTAGTGATTTTGCAAACGCGACTTTTGACGTAATTGCCTCGAGCCAATTCAAACTTAAGCAATAATCACTTCAAACAACTTGTATTCTTAAGGCAACTAACCTTATTGCAAGAATACCCTTCAAGCAACGAACTGTAACTCAATCATTGGCTCAAACAACGTCCCACTTGACCTGCTTTATCAAACAAGTCTTTCAACCTTCTCGCCGTCGTTTGAACTTTCCCCGATCGCCAAGAACTCTTGGTACCATCAGCCTTTCCTAGCTTCATGCTTTGGCAATCGTTTCTTTATCTGGGGTAGAAACGCCCTTTGGGATCTTCCTTTGCCCCCCTGAACTTCAGAGCAAAAGACCGGTTGACTAGGCGTTCTCTTCGAACCTACCTTAGCCACCTTTCAAGCTTCTTCCACCCTCTGCGCCATACCTGAACTCGTTCGAGACGAGAAGGATTTTATCTTGCCTATGCTCGCACGTAAGCGATAAGGTCTTTTAACTCGCCTGAACTCGCTCAACGGCGAGAAGGTCTTTATCTGGTGCCTCAACTTGCCCAGGGTGTACATCTCCTCCCCCCTGGATGCACTGAGGACCTTTCTCTTTCTCGCCTGCACTCGCTCGACGGCGAGGAGGTCTTTAACTGGCCTTAGCTCGCACAACGGCGAGAAGGACTTTATCTGGTGCCTCAACTTGCCCAGGGTGTACATCTCCTCCCCCTTGGATCCACTGAGGACCTTTCTCTTTCTCGCCTGCACTCGCTCGACGGCGAGGAGGTCTTTTACTGGCCTTAGCTCGCACAACGGCGAGAAGGACTTTATCTGGTGCCTCAACTTGCCCAGGGTGTACATCTCCTCCCCCCTGGATGCACTGAGGACCTTTCTCTTTCTCGCCTGCACTCGCTCGACGGCGAGGAGGTCTTTTACTTGCCTCAGGACGCGCGAGGGCGTTGAGGTCTTTCATCTGGTGCCTCCGATCGCCGAAAGACGATGAGGACTTAAAAACTTAACTGGTGCCTCCAATCGCCGAAAAACGATGAGGACTTAAGACTTTTTAGAAAGCACGCGATATATCTTTTCTTGCCTTAAATCATGTACAAATGACAAGGTCTTTCTTCAAAACTTTTGAAAATAGCACACATGCAATCTGAAAACACCTTATACTTCGAAAACTATTCTTTTATTGGGTGGCCTCATTAAAAACCCTCCTTAGGGAAAAAAGAGTGCCCCCTTGAAACTGTTTTAACAGAGACATTGTAATATAACATTTGTGTTTGTCTTTACTTACAAAGCTCTTAACTATAGTACAACTTCAGGTGTGTGGCGTTCCAGGTACGAGGGATCGCCCCTCCTTCCAGCGTTTCTAAGCGGTAGGCCCCGTTCCCGAGCGCCTCGGTTATTCTGAACGGTCCAGTCCACTTGGGTGACAATTTATTCTCCATCTCGTACTGGTGGGCCTTCCTCATCACCAGATCGCCCTCTCTAAACTGCCTTGGCATCACCTTAGAGTTGTACCTTCGCTCGATCCTCCTCTTCACCGTCTCAGCCTTCAGCCTTGCCTCTTCCCTGACCTCATCCAGCAGATCCAGGTTCAACCTTCTCTCTTCATTCGAATCTTCCTCTACGAAGTTCTGGAATCTCGGTGAGCTCTCCTGGATCTCCGCTGGAATCATGGCGTCACACCCATAGACCAAGCTAAACGGGGTCTCATGGGTTCCTGACTGCTCGGTGGTGTGGTACGTCCAGACTATACGGGGCACCTCCTCAGCCCAACTTCCCTTGGCTTTCTCAAGCCTTCTCTTCAAACCTCTCAACAACACCCGATTAGCTGATTCCACCTGGCCATTCGTCTGAGGGTGCTCGACGGATGCAAACACTTGTTGAATTCCAACCCCTTCACAAAGCTTCTTCAACAGGTGGCTTGCAAACTGAGTCCCATTATCCGACACCAAGCGCTTAGGCACTCCAAACCGGCACACGATGTTCTTCCATACAAAACCTTCGATCTTGTGTGCGGTGATCTGGGCCACTGGTTCTGCTTCGATCCACTTGGTGAAATACTCAATCGCCACCACCAAGTATTTCATCTGCCTGATCGCCAGCGGGAAAGGTCCCAGTATGTCGATTCCCCAAGTATGAAACGGCCAAGGGCTATAGATCGACTTCAACTCCTCGGGAGGTGCCTTGTGCCAATCAGCGTGCTGCTGGCATTGTTTGCAGCACTGGGCATACTTCTTGCAATCTTCTCTCATGGATGGCCAATAGTAGCCTGCACGGAGAGTCCTCGCGGCCAGAGCTCGACCCCCGACGTGACTTCCACATATTCCTTCGTGGAGCTCTGCCATAATTCTCGTGCACTTCTCGCCGTGTATGCATTCTAGGAGTGGGTGAGTGAACCCAAATCTGTACAGATCGCCATCAATCAATGTGTACTTGCTGGAATTTTTCTTTACCTTCCTAGCTTCTGTTGGATCCAGCGGGAGGAGGCCATCTGCCAAGCACCGCTTGTACTGTGTTATCCAAGTGTCTGGCTCATGGGTGGCGCAGACCTGCATCACGTCCACCTTCTCTCCTCGACATGCTCTGATTCTCGGCGACCTCAGAGTTTCTTGCATCAAAGACTTATGGCTTCTCGCTGCTTTCTCCGTCGACTTGCTTATCTGAAGGACCAGGTGATCTGCCACAAATGCTCTCGGCGTCTTCAGAGTTTCTTGAATCACCGTCCTCTGCCTACCCCCCTTGCCTGAGCTGGCGAGCTTAGCCAGCAAGTCAGCTCGGGCATTCTGCTCTCGGGGCACATGTACTACTTCAAAAGAGGCAAAGGAACTCTTCAATTCCTGCACATACGCCAAGTAAGCCGCCATTTGTGGATCTTTAGCCTGGAACTCGCCTGTTACTTGCCCTGTGACCAGCAGCGAGTCACTCTTAGCCATCAGCACCCTAGCTCCCATCTCCTTGGCCAGCAGAATCCCGACGATCAGCGCCTCGTACTCTGCTTGATTGTTGCTGGCTTTGAAGGCAAATCTCAACGATTGTTCGATCAGCACGTCGTTGGGTCCTTCCAATATGACTCCAGCACCGCTACCCTGCTGGTTCGAGATCCATCCACCGAGAGTACCCAACGGAAATCATCTCCTTCAACCCGCGTCGCCTCTGATGAGAGCTCGACCACAAAATCTGCAAAGATTTGCCCCTTGATCGGGCCTCGGGGCTCATATTTAATGTCAAACTCTGACAACTCCACTGCCCACTTCACCATTCTTCCCGCAACGTCAGGCTTCTTCAAGACCTTCTGGATGGGCAGGTCAGTCATCACCAGTATTGTGAAGCTGTGGAAGTAGTGGCGCAACCTCCTCGCCGAAAACACCACAGCCAGCGCAGGCTTCTCCAGGGCCTGATATCTCGTTTCTGGGCCCTGCAACACCTTGCTCACAAAATAAATAGGCTTCTGAGCCTGATCTTGATCCTGGGCGAGCACTGCACTCACCGCCCTCTCAGTCACAGCGAAATACAACCTGAGAGGGATCCCCGCCAGTGGTTTGCACAGAACCGGCGGGCTCGCCAGATACTCCTTCAGCTTGACGAAAGCTTCCTCACACTCTTTCGTCCAAGCAAACTTATTATTGCGCCGCAGACACTGAAAATAGGGATGCCCCTTTTCCCCGCTGGCTGACACGAAGCGAGATAGGGCTGCCATCCGACCTATCAGCTGCTGGACTTCTTTCACCGTAGCCGGGCTTCTCATCGCCAAGATGGCGGCACACTTGTCTGGGTTAGCTTCTATTCCTCTTTCAGTCAAGAGAAAACCCAAAAATTTTCCAGCCTCCACGCCGAAAATGCATTTCTCCGGGTTGAGCTTTAACTTGAACTTGGCGATCGTCGTGAACAATTCTTCCAAGTCTGCAACGTGCTTTCCTTTCTCCTGCGAGGTCACGACCATGTCATCGACGTAGGCTTGCACGTTCCTTCCCAGCATTGGTGCAAGTACTCGGTCCATCAACCTCTGGTACGTGGCCCCCGCGTTCTTCAGCCCAAACGGCATCACCTTATAGCAGTAGCACGACCTCTCCGTCATGAAGGCTGTTTTTTCTTCATCCATGGGATGCATCTTGATCTGATTATAGCCCGAGAAGGCATCCAGGAAACTCAGCAGTTTGCACCCTGCAGCACTATCAACCAGGGCATCAATGCTTGGTAAAGGATACGAATCCTTTGGGCAAGCTTTATTCAGATCGGTGAAATCGACGCACATGCGCCATTTCCCGTTACTCTTCTTCACCAGTACGACATTCGCCAACCATTCAGGGTACTGGACTTCCCTGATGTGGCCTGCAGCGAGGAGTTTCTGGGTTTCGTCCCTGATCGCCTGCCTCCTCTCCTCGTTGAATTTCCTTCTCCTTTGTCGCACCGGTCTCACCATGTTGTCCATCGCCAGATGATGGCACAAGAAGTCGGGATCGATCCCGGGCATGTCCGAAGCGGACCAAGCAAACGCGTCCAGATGCCGCTCAATCACCTTGGCGATCTGGTCTTGGAGATCAACCTCCAGAGATCTTCCGAGCTTGAAAACTTTCCCTCCCATCTCCTTCTCGAGCCACTGCTCGACGGGTTTGGGCCTGGATTCTCTGGCGATCACCGCCCTGGCGATTCCCTGTTCCCTTGCTTCCTCGGGGCGATTCCGCGCCTCTTCCTCCTCCAAGCCTGCATTCCTCCCCCCAGCTCAGTGTCTACCATCTCTACATCCCTTGCGGCGGCCTCCTCTGTTACCGGCGGTCTGGGCTTCACACCGGGAGGTGGGTGGTTGTTACATAACTCACTGATCTTTTGTTTTTCAGGCTATTCTCATAGCACCTTTTCGCTTCTTTCTGATCAGACTTGATCGTGATCACCACCCCTTCCATGGACGGCAACTTCACCTTCATGTG
This sequence comes from Phaseolus vulgaris, assembly GCF_000499845.2. NCBI lineage: Eukaryota > Viridiplantae > Streptophyta > Magnoliopsida > Fabales > Fabaceae > Phaseolus > Phaseolus vulgaris. The sequence goes on along the minus strand of NC_023755.2, from coordinate 14,567,485 downwards.
CCGTGTTGACGGAATGGCGCCTATCCTGTTAAGAGTGGGCCTTCCCAACAGGATGTTATACGCTGAGGGGGCGTTTACGATGAGGTACTTGATTTTCTCCGTCCTCGACCCAGCCTCATCTGTAAACGTGGTTCTCAGCTCGATGTACCCCCTGACCTCCACCTGGTCGCCAGCGAACCCATATAAGCACCCTCCATAGGGCCTTAGCTGGTCAAGGGGTAATTCCAGCTGTGTGAAAGTCGGCCAGAACATCACATCTGCCGAGCTTCCTTGGTCCACCAGAACTCTGTGGACCTTCCTTCCCGCCGTGATCAACGAAATAACTATGGGATCGTTGTCATGAGGCACAACGTCCCGAAGATCCTGCTTTGTGAACGTAATGTCCACTTCCGGCGAGTGATCTTCAAACATGTCTACTGCCATCACCGATCGTGCATACTTTTTCCTCTGCGATGCGGTGCATCCACCACCTGAGAAACCCCCTGCAATGGTGTGGATCTCCCCGTGGATAGGCATCTCGTGTTGCTGGGCTTCTCCACCTGCTGGCTGGGAACTCGACGCTCCCCCCGTCCTTCTATCCAGCAGATAGTCGTTTAGGAACCCGCTCTTAACCAGATCGTCGAGCTGGTATCCTAAAGACAAACACGAGTCCAGGTTGTGGCCAAAACACTGGTGGAACTCGCACCAGGCGTCCGGCTTTGACCCCAGCACCTTGTCTCCCACCTTCTCGGGCGCCTTCAACCTAGCAGATATGTTAGGGATAGCGATCAGGTCCGCTAGTCCCATGACGAATTTGTGCTTAGGCGGGCGGTTGTACTCCCGGCGTGCTGGTTGCTGGCGTGCTGGTTGTTGGCGCGCTTGGCTTCTTCCCTTATTTTTCCTATCGTAAGGATAGCGAGTCCTCTGGTCTTTCCTGGCCGCCGCCGCTGTTTCCAGCACCCTCTGCGGCTGGATCCTGGTCTGGGCGCGTGGCCTGGCGGGAGCCACGCTGCCTCTCTTCTCGGCGACTTCACTCTCGTCGGCGATGTGGGCCACCGCAAGTCGCCTGACTTCAGCAAACGTCGCTGGATGAGCCCTGATCAAGGCCTCGCAGAATGGCCCTGGCTGCACGCCCTTCTTGAAGGCATAGACCAGCATTTCTTCATTCTTAGCCGGCGATCTGACCATCTGCGCTCCGAAGCGATTGAGGTAGTCTCTGAGGGACTCCCCATGGTACTGCCTTATATCAAACAGATCATAGGACACCCTGGGCGGTGCCTTATTCACAATGTACTGCTCAACAAAGATTTTCGAGAATTGTTGAAAATTTGTTATGTGGCCGTTAGGCAGGCTCACAAACCACTCCATCGCCGTTCCCTGGAGCGTGCTCACGAACATCTTGCAGTAGACGGCGTCTGACCCTCCCGACAGCATCATCTGCGTGTGGAACGTGGTCAGATGAGCCTCTGGATCCTCCACGCCGGTAAAAACAGCCTTAACCGGAACCACGCTCGTGGGAATTGGCGTGTCGGTAATCGCCTGAACGAAAGGCATTGGGAACACACGAGGTGACGTCGACGGTGCCACCTCTTCAGCAGAAGAACGTCCCTGCTGCTCCTGAAGAGCTCGACGCAGCTCCTCAGCTACCTTGCTGAGCTCCTCGTTCCTGGCGCGAGAGGCGACCAGGTCCTCATGTATCCTTGCCTGCTCTACGCGCGAGGCTTCCACGGTTGCCTGCAACGAGCGCATCATCTCTGCCATCTGCGCCATGGTCATGGTGGCGTCGCCTTCAGCAGCGACAGGAGCCACGGGACTGGAACGATTGCTTCTCATCTTTCTCATTAACTTCAGCGAACCACAGGAATACAGCGAACAACACTTCAACCACGATCGAATCAGCGATCAATCGGAGAAAACTCAAGAAACTGCGCAAGAACTCAAGAACACCGCAAACCTTCGCAGAAAACCACAAAAGAACTCGAACTTCCACCAAACAAATTGCGCGCAAGCAACAAAAGACCTCACTCCACCGATTGAAAGCCAAACAAACGGTACAAAACGTAAACTCACCGAACGAAACTCAAAGAAACTGCGAACGACGGTTGCACCAGCACACAACCGCGCAAAAAACCTCGAAAACTTCCACGAACTCACGCTGTGGATGGGAGCAAGTTTTAGACGGCCCCACGGTGGGCGCCTGATGATCCTGCCTGTTGACCGGAGCGCTGGAGAATGCCTCGTCAAAGGATCGACGTGCGCACCGCTTCTTACCACCGTTCCTCTTCGGGATCTATCTCAAGAACCTGCAAAGAAACGACACGGCGCCGCTGCGGCCGATCGCACTCCGACGCTCAAGTCAGTGACGGTATCACCAAAAACTGAGAGAACTAGAACCGTGCAAATCCTCTCTCACAATCAGCTCTATCACTCACAAGCGTAAAGTGTATGAACTGAACGTGCGTACCTCAGAAAGTCTGTTAAGAACTCTTATATACCTGGTGGTTTTCTCTCTCCTGGTAGTTACAGACTTGGACACGTGGCTCGCATCCAACTGTACACGTGCCATCATCTGGAGGCTCCCTGACTTGGCGCTGCTTCTACTCTCATTTTTGGCTAAGTTACTTATGCATGGTACTGCCCAGTGCATAGCTAACTTAGGAGTGCGATCTCTACTGGAACTGGCGAGTTAGGGCCTTCATACACCTTCCCTGTGGTCTCGCCGGCCGCCTTCATAATCTGCTTCTCCCTCATCTTCGGCGATGTGCTTGTTCTGGCGATCTCCGACTGCTTGGTCGCCTGGGTCTGCATCTGGCGACTTCATCTTCAACCTGGCGATCGCCTATTCTGGTAAGCTGGAAATCGGAACACGCCAACTTAACAACTGGCGACTACACGTGCCCTCCGACTTCCTTCCCTTCTTGCCAACCTGGCGCCTTGTCAACACGCCTACACTGTAGCAGGATGCCACGTCATCATACCCGACCACCAGGGCGGTACAACACCCCATGCATGATTCTTGTGATTTAGGTCTTTCTGGTATCTGGGTGTTAACTTGTATTGTCTGTAGGGCCCAACTTACGTGGCCCATTATTACTGTCAGACCACCGATGTTCGATGTCTGATGTCTTTCTCTGGTGTCGATGACCGAGGTCTAGCCAGTACAATACCATATAACACGAGTAACTACAACAACCAGATCTAATAACTTGTTTTGGGCGCTTCAATTTCACCGTTAAAAGTTAAAAAATGTCAAAACTTTCTTTCTTTCTTTCACTTTGCACTTATCTGCAATTAGAAATTAGGTTCTAATGTGTGATCAAAAGTTAATACATACAAATAAATAGTTGAAGGCTGAAACTACAAATGATGGGGCTAATAGCCATATAATTTTTTGTTTGTTTTCACTACACAACATACGTACAATAATGTTGACAAAAAACAAACGCAAATGTGTGAAAAAGAACGCTTAAACATTGGGTATGCATCAACTTGAAAATAGAACGTTTTTTGCGTGGGCCAAGCTCACTATTAACTAACACAGATAGCATGAGCTACACTGATGCAATGGGATGCAAAAGGGAAATTTAAAATAAAAATAAAAACATTGCGTGGGTTAAGCCCACACAAAAGATTTTAATAAATTAGAAAATTTAAACATAGCGTTGCCTGCACTTACACTTAAGTAAAAAAAAGAAAAGAAAAGCTAGAGTGGGCTAATGCCACACAAAATAGAAAGGTAAGAATAAAATTAAAAATTAATTAAAGGTGTGTGTGGGTTTTCACCGACGTTTAAGTACGCTAAAAAAATAGTTTCAAGGATTCCTTAACTTGTATCCTAAATTTCATTCAAATTTCAAATTCATTCAAATTTCAAATTCATCTGAATTCCTGATTCATTTAGAAACTCAAGAAATTGAAAAAAAAAATCATTAAACCCACCTTTAAGCTAATTTCACTTATCAACAACACAAACCTCCACCACACAAGCAACACCAAATCCTTCAACCCTTATAAACTGTTTTTTCCAAAATCATAGTATATGTCAAACTAATATATTACCATTCATATGAACAACCACATTCTATATCTAAAATTTAAATAATAGATTATATTTTTATCTTGAAGCACAATCTATATAATCATGTTAATTCAAAATTATACCATATTTTTATAAACAACACTTGAACGGACATCTATAGATATCGCTAAATGATATATTTACACTAGTATTATTATTATTATTTTTCAAATAATTACATACATTAAAGTTTTATAATTAAATATTATTTAATCTATTGAGTGTGTAAAGCGGATGCTACTAGTGTCTTTTATACTGGCCGAAGCAAGTTTATGTAGCTTCCACTTTTTAGTACAGGCTTTTTGGCCGAGATAAAACGGACGCTAAAAACACTTTAACATGGACATTTTTATCTTTTTGTCTGTTATTTACCTATTCTCACACGTTGGGTTTGTTATTATAATTGAATTCTAACTGTTATAAAAGCAAAAAATTAATTTAAAGTGGGTTATATACAACATTGCTGGTGGACCAACTGAAATTTTAATTTTGCTGGGAGTGGAAATCTCTAAATATGTTGTTTTCAAAAGGACTACTCTGGTAAATGATTCATTTAATACTCACTTAGATACATTTTTAAATAGCTAAATGGAAATCAATAATACAAACCAACTGCTAAAATAAAATAAAAATCAATAAATTTTACAACAATCTATAACAATAAATTTTATATATTTTTCTTATTTTACTAACTAATTTTTTTTATTCATACATTCAATGCGATTAGAGTCTCATTCTGAAGGCGTCCACTCTTTTTCTTCACTAATTATTTTGTAGTTAATAATCCACTATCAAGTTTCTCTATTTTAGTCAAAATCCTCCTCTGTAGGATAGAATATCATTTTTCTTCACTGCATTTGTCACTCATTGTTATCGATGGTTGTGTTAAACCTATCTTCTTCTCTGAACTATAATCTACTTCTTACAGAATCAAATTCATTATAACATTCACACAGTTATATCATGTTTAATAATTGTAAGTGTCTATTCTAAAGAATTGATTAGCTCTAATACAGAATACACAAATATAACAAAATCTTTCATCATTAATTACATGATTACAGTTTGGAAGATAATGACGAAATAAAGTTGGTTGGGACCAAAGAAAAAATGGAAAGAAAGGAAGCAGTTTGGTTGTGTTTATGGAAGGAAGGATTGTGGGATTTAATATGTTCCTGGATCTTTTCCTTTCTGTGGATTGTGCGCTGTTTTTGTTAGCAGAGGAGTGTCTGTGTGTTTGGTTGTTGTGGTTTGATTTGTTTGTGGATGACGTGGTCTTCCTCCGTTGTGTTTTGTTGTGGCGAGTAGAAGAGGAGTGGGTCTCCTTTGGGTGATGGTTATAGAAAATTCCATGGTAGAGTTGGATGAGGAATGTGCAGGAAGAGGCATTGAAATGAGAGTGAATTGAATGCAGAAGATGAAGATGGTGGCAGTAGGAGAGAAGAGAAGAGAAGTTTATGATATTGGTTGATGGAAAGTGGGAATTTATAGGAAAAAATAGAGACTAATGGAAGAAAAGTATAACATATGTATGACTGTTGGAACTTGTCAAACTATGGAACCAGTCTCTATATATTTCTAATTCTAGGGACTCAAGGTCCAATCAACTGCCATGACTCACCATAACCAATTCATATTCACCATTTATTTATAACAATATTATAAAAGTAATATTTTAAAAAGGTTACTAAGAATAAAAATGTTACTAAAAAGGCTCTCTTGGTGAATTCTTTCTCCAAGCTGACGCCTTCTCCAGGTAGAGTCGAAGACAAAAGAGCAACTAGCTTTGGCTGGAGAACTGGCTCTGGTGAAGGAACAACTTGCGCAACAGGCTCTGGTCTTCTTCAACCGTGAGACTGAACTGAACCAGAAGCTAAGTGCCCTCTGACAGGCCAAGTTAGAAGCTAACAAGAAACTCCACGACAAAGGCCAAGACTACACAACCCTGCTGGGCAAAGTTGTGCCACTACGTATCCAGGTGGTGGAACTCTAAGAAGAAGCTGAGGCCAACAAGGCTAAGATGGCCAGACTTGAAGAGCGGGCCACCGATCGGGAGGTGCAACTGGGCAAGGTGGAGGCTGAGCTCACCGTAAAGACTGAAGTCCTTGAGAAGGCAAGGTGGTGGAACCAGTCTCTATATTTCTAATTCTACGGATTCAAGGTCCAATCAACTGCCATGACTCACCATAACCAATTCACATTCACCATTTATTTCCAAATTTCCTTATTTTCTTTATTCATTTAAAATGCTTTTATATATATATATATATATATATATATATATAAATGTTTCTTAATAAAATTTCGATTAAAAAATATTATTGATATTTCTACCAATTCAAGATACATAGGGTAAACATAACTCATAAAACTTATTAAAAACATCTTTTTGAAAAAGTTGAAAAATGGCAAATTCTCCCTCCACGTTTCTCCTCTACGACTTCGGTTTTAACTTTTTTTAAAATTTTAAATAACTTTAAATGAAGCATACCTCCCTTCTAGCTACAATACTTATATTCTTCTCCAACCACAGTATTTGACAGAGCAATTTCGTCATTTGATCGTATGTGAGAGGGTTGGCGAAAAGATTCGTTGGAATCAACATTCCCAAATGAGAAGATATTTGTTTTTAGTTGTGTACTCCATCTTTGCATCGGACTGGGTTTTTTTTTTTGTACTTCTGTGACTTCTGCAAGAATGACTATTGTATTGGACATGAGTGTTTGGGACCTTAGTCCAAGCATTTGGGTATGGTCAGCTCCGCTTTGGGCCCATAAGGCGGGTCATGAGCAAGACCGAGTTTTAATGGTAAGCACGATGAGGAATAATTAAAGTAGAGAAAATATTGAGTTGAATATATATGTGTGAAGAGTGAGAAGAGAAATCGCACGAGTACTGAGAAATGAAGGTTGTGTTAAGAGTAAGAAGAGAAATGGATTTTTAACGTTTAAAAGGGAAAATGAAGCAACAACATTTCCTGGCTGTAGATGCAAGTGCCACGTGGCATCTCAGATGCAATGTGGTGAGATGTCTCGTCAGGGATGCTTCAGTAGCTACGCCTCACCTACCCGCTGAGGAAAACGTCGCGTCATCCGTCGAAACGCTAGGAAGCCTTTTCGCCAAGTCAAGCTCAGCTTGAGCCTTGGGGCTTGTGTATTGGACAGGAGTTCTCAAAACCTTGGTCCAAGCATTTGGGTATGGTTGGCTCGGCTTTGGGGCCAAAAGGTGGGTCATGAGCTCGGCTCGGTTTTAATGGTAAGCACGGTGATGAATAATTAAAGTAGAGAAAATATTGAGTTGAATATATATATGTTAATATATATAAAGTTGTTAGTCAAATATATATGTTAATATATGTAAAAGCTCTTAGAATATATGTATAAAGTCGTTAGTTATGTGAGTAAAGTTGTTAATTAAGTAGCGAGCACCCATGAATAAAGGTGCACGAGATTCTCTTATGTTGTTATCACCATGAGAAAAGGTGCCCGTAGACAGAATATCTTTCTAGTAGATATGCTTTCAGTTAAGATTATATTCTCGTGGGTGAAAGTTGTTAAAGGGATAACTATAAAAGGGGCTTGAGACCCATGGGAAAGAGATGTTGTTTCTGAGTACTTTAGACTAAAACTAATTACTTATTTTGTATGCTCTCATTGACTTGATCGTCGGAGTGTGATCAACAAATAGACCCCCTCTATTTCAGCGGAGCGTTGTTCTAGTGCACCAAGAGGAAACAAGCTAGAAGTGGAGCTCTCCATTCAGTCCAATCAAAGGTCAACCAGCGTGAACATTTGGCGCGCACTGTGGGATACGATAAAACTTGATCCCATCTGCATTTGTGATTGACTCTTCTGACGTGATGAGAAACACAAGGCAAGGCCCACAGGGATTTGAAGGAGGCGATGCCCCTGTTTTACAACAACTCATGGATGCCATGAGGGCCCTCCAGAAAACCAACAAAGAGCACAGACGAGAGCAAGAACGAATCCAAGAGTGAATCCAAGAAGAAGCCAAGGCTAAGCAAGAGAGGCTAGGAGCGGAAACCCAAGTTGAGCAGGAGAGGCTACGAGCGGAAGCCCGAGCTGAGCAGGAGCTTTTGCAGAATCGCCTGATGGCAAAAATTGAGGCCTCTCGAGCAGCAATGGAGGGGCACGCACAAGCCAGTGAAGAGTTGTGCAAAACCAATGAGGAATTACGCAAGAGTCTGCACCAACATGTCCAACATTCCACCAGGGAACTATCTCTAAACTTGCCAACAAGGAATAGTCCCAAACCATTCTCGAAGGAGATCATGGATGAGCTTGTGCCAGCTTATTACATCACACCTAAAATCGCCTATTTCACCGGAATAGAGGACCCTGAAAACCACGTTACGACATTCAACGCTCAGATGATTATCTTTGGAGGAACGAATGCCTTCCAATGTAAAATGTTAATAGAAATTTTTACAGGTACAACGCTACAATTGTTCAGTGGAATCCCTGACGGTCAGATCACCTTTTTCTCTCACTTTTCCATTATGTTTAGAGAGTCGTTCTTTGCCAACATCGTCAAACCTCTGAGGATGTATGACCTCTATGGCGTACGAAAAAGGGAGGGACAGCCGTTGAAGGATTACCTGAATAGGTTCAATGCGCTTACGATAAGAGTCCAAACGCATGATGAAGATATGATGATCGCCATTTTCGAGCAAGGGATCGCGGCGGGACTATTCAGTAACTCGTTAATCAGAAATCCAGCTGAGACATTTTTCGAGGTATGAGAATGAGTTTTCGCTCACATCGAAGCAGAGGAGGCCATGGTCAGAAAGAATGACAACTTGCATTTAAGGCAACCTAGGCCTAAGGAAAGCGGTCGAGCTCGACCCTTGCGACTTAACGAAACCTCGGCCGAGATGAGAACGGACTCAAGGTACGTGCCATACGTAGCCAAGAGAGATGAGCCCAAGAAAAATTCCAGGGAGGAGTCAGCAACTCGACCCAAATTTCGAGTGTCCTACAAAGAATTGTTGAGAATGCCAAAGGTAACTGACAAGCTGAAGTTTCACAGAAGATAGATCGAAATCTTGGATCACAAAGAGATTCCTGGTATGAGTTCCACAAAGCTTTTAGGCATAATGTCGAGTGATGCATAACTATGTGCCACCAACTGGCTAGCTTGGTGAAGGAATGGTTCCTGAAGGAGTATCTTGAGGCTAACCAGGAAGAGCCAAAAGGAGAGGTCGCTCTCAGGGACCAAGCACATGAGATACCAGTCCATTGAGAGTTGAACACCATCTCGGGAGGATTTTTAGGAGGAGGAAACTTTGCTTTTAAACAAAAGCCATATGCACAAGTAGTGATGTCCTTGGAGGCGAGGAGACCTGATCATCCACTGGAACCCACACTCTATTTCACGAGCTCCAAGCTGGAAGATGTGGTTCCTCACGAGGATGATCCAGTGGTATCTGTTGTCACCGTGGAAGGAGGGTGCACAGAGTCTTGATTGATTAAGGGAACTCGACTGATGTGATGTTCTGGGAAACATTCACTAGTTTACAGTTTTCCCCCGACCAGTTGAGGCCATATGATGGGTGTTTGGTTGGCTTCATGAGAGATCAGGTGGAAATACGAGGGTACGTTGAGTTGAGGACGAAGTTCTCTGACGACATCGCGGCCAGGACTATTACCATCAGGTACATCGTTGTTAACGCGTCCTCTGCTTACAGTTTGCATTTGGGGCGACCTTCCCTGAACAGATTGGGTGCAGTGGCCTCAACGGTCTATATGAAGATGAAACTGCCTTCTTCTAAGGGGGGGAGTGATTACCATAAATTCTTACCAGAAGATGCCGCGAAAGTGCTACGAGAGTAGCCAGAAGAATAGAAGAGGAACTTACGCAATCACTGTTCAGGAACGAGAGCGAGAATGGATTGCAGAATCAGAAGTCATCAATGAGAGGCGACCTGGACCTGCTGCAGAGGTTCAGGAAAGGGAGATAAAAGGGAAGAACTTTAAGCTCGACACCTCGTTGGGAAACATCAATACATCTAGGAATCCATTTAAAAATCCCTTTAGGAACCAGTGTTTTTCGAAACTTGCAGTACCTAACAAAATGGCCTTTCTTCATGCAATAGAAGCATGTAACAATCGGTTGAATCGATTTTTTTAACTGATTATTTTTCTAGTACATAAGAAAAAGATTTTGAAATATTATTTCCTTTGTTTTGAGGATAGAAACCCAAACCTGCTTTTCCATAAACACATTTTTGAGATGCAAGAACATCTTCAAAATTGGATTTTTTAGTTGTAAGTAT